>NW_015667354.1:1778791-1805986 GCF_001515625.1 Sinocyclocheilus rhinocerous
GTGTGTGTGTGTGTGTGTGTGTGTGTGTGTGTGTGTGTGTGTAGTAGGGATGTGCATCTCCATGACTGAGGCCGATACGATACGCTTCTCGATGCATAGCCAACGATACGATACATTAAAAATACATATGAAGCAGCTACCGATGCGATGCGATACGATTCACCCCTGTTACGATGCAGTGCGATCCGATTTCGATTCGTTTCAGATAGTCTGACTCATTGTCAAATGATTTGGTTCCATAAAGCAAATTTAACATAGACCTAGATTAAGTTTAGTCACTGTGGCAATTTATGCTGGGAAACTAACCTGGTCTGAAGCAGGCTAACTGTCAGGCTAAGCTAAGCTCCTCTAACACTGACCAATAGCAATCCAATGATATTACCACTGTTTCACATACTATTATTTGCCTTTTTTTACAGTTTCTAGCCATGCAGCCTTTCTCTCTGGTTTTATTACAGCTGTACCTTTTATAGTTTGCAGAACAGATAGCAGAACATTAGAACATTACAATCTAAAATTGCTCTTTAAAGCATTAAAATAACTAAATGAAAAGTTAAAATCACTGAATTAAAAATGAAAATAAACACTAAAGAAAATGACTACATTTTAACTGCTATAAGAAACGTCTCGGTTACGTATGTAACCCTCGTTCCCTGAAGGAGGGAACGGAGACGTCACGTCGGATGACCGACGAATTGGGATCTCGCTTAGAGGGACCAAATATTACAAGTCCACTTACAGTTACTGCTATCATAAAAATACACTTTATATGTAGGTTTAAAATTCTACAAAAGACACATTTAATGTCCAAAAACAATTTTTTTTTAGCAAAATGTATGTTTATATAATTATTGCGCTTCTATTCAATTGCGCTCAGTCTGTTTAGCGCGCATGCCTCTCTCTCGCGTTCCTCGCCCACTCCTGACAGCGAAATGAATATGTTTGCATGACTTTCTAACATTTACAGATGAAAAATATACCTGTGAAATGTCAGTTATGCACTGAGGAAAACACAACGTCTCAAATGCATTAAACAGTACAGATATATTCGCTGTTTGTCATGATGGATCGATTTGATCCATGATCGACATTAAGGTCGGTTTAAGAATAAACATGCACAAATTAGTGAGATTGCGTGAATTTAAATGGTCTTTAATGGAAACGCTTTAGCCCCGATTGATTTGTTAGGTTATTTCAAGTCAGGTTTTGGACTTTAATCCCAGTTTTTCCTCGGGTCTCCGTAGTGTTGTGGTGATGCGTCACAATCACGCAGCAGCAGTGATGAGAGAGCGCGCTTGAGAAACAGTTGAGAGAGGAGAAATCAATCTACATATAAAATATTGGTCACAGATTATTGGTCACCTTCTAAATAATAAAAGTGTATAGTGCATCCACTAGTAATTATATATAAATTAATCGGTTTTGTAAGGATAAAAGAAACAGATACTTTGATCTTCTGAGACAGACAATACACACACAGTGCATTAACATACAGACATCTGTCTCTAGACTTTATTTAAGTCTTGTGTGAACTTTTTTTAAAGGTGATGTGTGTAATATTTTGCAATGTTAAAATACTTTACTATCCTATCTTATTGTGCGTTCAAGTCACGTTGGAAAAGTTGATCGCACATGAGCACCATCACAAAGTCATAATTACGATTGAGAAACTCTGAGTTTCTGAGTTGGGGACGTGTCAGTGAGAAAGCCTATCGGATGCCATAGACGCAGCCAAAAAATTATAGACATGCAGCGTCTGTAATGACTGTAAATTTGTTGAAATGAATTAAGTTATTAATTTATTTATTTTTGTCATTTACAATAAAACTATCTAAGTTGTATCTACAAAATACGATTGTATATAAATACGATTACAATAGAATATATAACAATTCAGTTTACAGCAACCTCATAAATTGAATAAAATCAGAAAAAAGCAAAAACACACTGATGCACAATCTTTATTCATTATTTTGTAGTTGTAGAGTTTAAAAAAAATAATAATCTTGCTCCGACAAGTGACTTGAATGCACCTGACATCATAATTACGACTTGCCAACTCATAAATATGAGCGTCAAAAGAGGACTTGAATGAACCAACCAATGGCATGAGTTTGGGGGCAGGACTATCTGTTTGTCCAGCCAATAGAATGTAAGAGGTGTTCGAGAAACTTGTTTGCAATTTTTTTTGCAATTCTCTTTCATAATGCACAGAAATTACACACTGCACCTTTAAATGGCTATACACGTTATTTATTTACCCATATTTATTGGTAGTTTATCCATATACATTAGTAAAATTAGTAAAATGCAGATTTTACTTTCATATCCTCGGTATTACAAAATGATTTAGGAACATTAAGGAACAAAGTTCAGAAGGATATTAGTACCTTTTATTATATTGACGTTTCATTGGGTGTGTGTGTGTTTTAGAGGTCAACCATACAGGTGAGAGCAATGTATGACTTCACAGCAGAGGAAGCTGACGAGTTGGGCTTCAGTTCCGGTGAAATCATTGAAGTACTGGACCGTTCTGATGCATCATGGTGGAAAGGTCGATTGCGTGGCAGGACTGGTCTGTTCCCTGCCAATTACACAGAACAGATCTGAAGTCTTCTGATTGCTCAGAGGTGTGGAATCACTATGCTAAGAGTCAAATCCATCACTCGCTTACTAAATGCCTGTCAATAATGTACGGACTGGTCGATTATTTTCAAATTACTTTTATAAAACTGGCTGCAGAACTGTTGAGGAGAAGTGAGAAAAAGACTCATGAAGCTCTTTGTTGCTTCTCTTTTTCATATACATAATCTTTTTTTTTTATACATAATTTTTATGGTACGAAGAAAGAACTATACTATTTCTCTTATGTGTCAAATTCTCCTAATGACTAGACATTTCCCTTATATGAATTACTGAATTATACAGTACATAGCCCTTACAGTGACCCCTCAGTTCATGTTTATATTTTAAGATCTTCAGTAGGACACACTAACACAAGATACAGTGTTACAGTAAGCAAAGTTTTTATGTTACTGTACCCATTTTTGTATTAAGAAGTGATTTGTCAAAATAGGCACAGGCAGAAGAGATATGATTATTGTTTTGTTATACAAGATGGAAAATACGGATGGCAAATATGGTAATAACAGCGGACTTGAATAAATCTTTCTGCTTTCAAATATAAGTCAAGTGATCTTTTCAAAGAGATAGTTCAACCTAATTCTGTCATAATTTAATTACTGTCATGTTGTTTCAAACCTGTAGAACTTTATTTCTATTTTCCGTGTTCCACGGAGGAAATAAAGTTGCAGGTAAACGATAACAGAATATTACGAAAATTAACCATTGTTTTATTGTAGTAAAAGTGTAGAAACCGTGGTTTTCTGGCGCATTGATTTACATTTGTATAACAACAGTTTTACTACAAATACCATGGTTAAACTATAGTGTAGCAAAACCAGAGTTAATTTGTGGTTACCATGGTTTAACTATAGTAACCATGTTTTTTTTGTTTTGTTTTATTTGTAGTAAAAGCATGGTTAATTTTCGTAAGGGTAAAAAAATATATATTTTTTTATTTATTAGCCTATTATTAGGCCTATTATTGTTTTTTAAGCTTTTTTTGGTGGTAGTTATATTCTTGTATTTACTTTTTTGGTAAAGAAACAAAAAGTTGGCGTCAGTCAAGGAAACTACCGTGACGGTTTCATCCGTGTTTATTTTAAATTAAACAAGTGTCGTCATGTCAATTCACAAGAACCTTCATACAGAGCGCTGAAGCCCCGCCTACCACGCTATCGAAGCTCCGCCCACTAATTGTCTTTATTCTAGCTCAGAAACACCTCAGCCAACCACTCAAACAGGTAAAGGTGTGCTGAGCGGTTTGTCTGGAGCCACACAGGTGAACCGTTGTTTCCGGGAGCACAGCTGTCATGGCTGAGTCTCAGCTAGTATGCATGGACGATGAACATGTTAACGTGAAAATACCGGAGTCCAAACCGGAGTTTTATTACAGCGAGGAGCAGCGGGCCGCGCTCGAGCAGCTCTTAAAGAACGGGGATGGCGCGTTCAAGATGCGTCTCAAAGAGGATAGTGTTAAAGACTTTCTCTCCGCAAGGGAAATCAAATTGATGCGGGACACCTTCCAGGAATATGACAGCGACTCGGACACCTGCTGCTCACGGTCGCCGCATGATACGAGTGAAGACTCAGGTGTGCACTCAACCTACTGGCCGACCATGTCTGATACAGAGATCCCTCCGCTGGACATCGGTTGGCCCAGCAACGGCCATTACAAAGGGGTAACTCGGGTGTCGGTTTACACCCACCCACCAAAATCCAACAGTCCGCATATTAAAGAGGTGGTCCGCAGACTCATTCAAGAATCCACAAAGGTAAGCGACCATGGCGGTCTACCATTTATTCCAAACGAAAATACTTTATTTTTTAATATACTATTTTTTTTAATTACTAGTGAAAAAAACAAGTATTCCAATAATAATGACTAACGAATAGTAATAACTAGTGACTAATGAAATTTCCTAACTATTCATTAGTCATTAGTAGGCTACTTAGTGACCTATATCTGTTCAATTAGTCATCAGTACCTATGCATTATATACTAGTAATAGCATCAATAGTATCCCAACAAGTAGCTATCCCATTGTTAGCCTACTATTGGCAATGTAGGCTATTTCTAACTTATGTGTATTATCATTTGTTGCTGGTAGCTATTCAAGTTTTACTAGTAACTGTTCTTGAGGTATTAGTACTTAGTTACTAGTCCATTTCCAGGAGATTCTCAATATCTAGTTTTCCTAGTAGCAATTGGATACTAAATACATTGTTTCTACTAAAATGTAACTAGTAAGGTAACTACACTCTTAAAGTGGTCATATGATGCGATTTCAATTTTTCCTTTCTCTTTGAAGTGATACAAGCTCTTGGTGCATAAAGAAGATCTGTAAAGTTGCAAAGACTAAAGTCTCAAATCCAAAGAGATATTCTTTATAAAAGTTAAGAGTCAGCCACACCTACCTAAAACGGCTCGTTCTAACACGCCCCCACATATCTACCTCACTATGTGGGAAGATTTGCATAACGCCGCCCAAATGTTCACGCAAAGAAAGAATATTTACAAAAGAACGTTTCAGTGAACAGTTCCTAGAAGAACCATTTTGAAGAACATTTTAAAAATCTAAAGTACCTTTTTTGACTATAAAGAATCTTTTCTGCATTTGAAAGGTTCCACGGATGTTCAAGGTTCTCCATAGAACCATTGATGCCAATAAAGAACCTTAATTTTTAAAAGTGTAGTGGTAACTGAAATATGAAATGTTACTGCTGGTATAAATACTATGAGTCTGTGTCTCATAAGGTACTTGTGTCTAGTAAATATGTTTGTCACCCTGACTAAACATTGATCTTTAGTCATACAAAATGATATGAAACAGAAACATTCATTTGAACTTTAAATGAAAAGCCTAAATAAATAAATAGATACTGCAAAACGATAATGAACTTAATCTAATCTAATGATGGAATTTTTATTAGCATAATATATTAAGAACGATTAAAAAGAAAAGATATTCTCATAAAGACCAATTTCCCCTAAAAACACAAAACAGAGGTATCTAGCCATTGGTAAAATCAGGTAGTATGTATAGAAATATCTCTAACCTTTTGTACTATATAATGTGTGTCATTGTGAATGAGTTTTAGTAAAAAGAGTGAAGTAATAATCAGTCAGGAAATCACCCTCATGTAGCCTTGGGTTTTGTCTGTAAGTGCCTTGTCAATCATACTGCCGGAGCCCTCAAGTCATACCGTTTTGTTACCGGGTTTACACACACAGTGTGACTTCCTTAACAGTGATAAGTTATAATGACACACTTTAGGTACAAAGCATTTCAGCTGCCTTCACTCAATGTACATAACCCTCAATAAATACAAAAGCTGTAAAAACATTCATGAAAAGTGTTAACTCAAGAACTACTACATTTCTTTGTAACTTACAATTTAGTTCTGTTTCCTCTCACAAATGCCTTGTAAATCTGTCATACATCCCGAACACAATGAGATAATAATACTCAACAGATCATTACAATCTTTGGACCTGATTTTAATGGGCCGTCTCTGTTTGTAACAGCAAAATTAATACAGTATAATATATAGCTGGTTAATTTTATTGTAAATACACAAACATTTTACTTCTGTGTTCTGGTTGTCACACTGTCGTCACATCTCTTTGCGCCATAAGTACACCCGTAAGACTTATTTGTTGGTGGGCTGCGGTGAAACTTATTCAAATGCACTTGACACTTGAAGTTAATTATGTTCTGGCAGGTGCTGCTCTTGTTTTGTTTAGTTTTGTAGTTACACTGATGTCGATTTACATTCATACAGCAACTCAATAAACACTACAATAAACTGATTTTACTATTCATTTTCAAGCACACCTTTTGTAATATTCTTGCTATAGAGTATTAGAAGACCAGACATTATATGCACATTTATGGCAATGTTATTTTATACTCTTCACATTCTGAGTACACTTATTGAGTTACTGTCCCGTAGTCTTTAGTTGGATGATATTTAGATGTGCCTTAAAAAGTTCAAAGCCGATTGCTGACTATTAGTTTTAGTTTCAGGAAATCAGGTGTCAATGTTAGCATTAGACTATGTCCACAGGACGTTGTATTTAGATATTATCCAGGTCGATCCTGACGCTCGTGTCTTTGATGTCATGTGTTCATCTGAAGCAGATGGCGGCCTCCTCTTGAGGAACTGATAGAAACATGCATGTCTGAACATGTTAAAATAGCATTTCCTTGTACTGTAACTTGTGAAAAAAGCTTAAAAATGTTATTAAAGAATAGTTTACAATCAATAAAACATGTAATTTTCAAATATTTTCAGCTTTAGCAAAAGAACTGAATCTGTGTTATCAAAAGTAATTCAACCTGTGACACTCCTGTTCAGCTGTTATCTGTGTTTTCTCTTTAATGCAAATAGTTTCCTTCTTATTTACATAGCTTTGACATGCGAGTCGGTGAGGATGAAGAAGGGATTGGGGCCTAACCTTTACCTTAAACAAGCTTTGAATTGACCCAATAAATTTAAACTTGTTTTTCCACGTCATTATGAGTTTTATGCTGACCTAGTTTGCATTTTATTTGTTAAAATGCTGTGGTGTGTGGTTTATGTATAACACATACGTGTCCTTTAACCCAGATTGACTGCTTTGTTTCATAAATAGCTTGTGACTCATGTTGAGTTTGGACTTTTTCATTGCTAATGTGTCTGCTGGAGTGTATCTGCTCTGTGTTCTGTATGTGATTTCACGTGTTCACTCAAACTGACACAAACTAGACTTTGTCGCAGTGCAAGAAAAGAGAAATGCCCAATGTGGCTCATACTCCCCTCAAAGCAGATGTAATGATAAACTAAGTGAATTTGCTAAGCTTTAACCACGGTTTGGTTTCACTTGGTTTTCAGCTGGTTGCGGTGGTCATGGACCTGTTGACGGACCTACTGATCCTGCAGGATCTGTTAGATGCTGCGAGTAAGAGGGGGGTGGCTGTGTACTTGCTGCTGGAGGAGCACGGCTTGCCGCACTTCCTGGACATGAACAGCAGGCTGCAGATTTCTGTGCAGCACCTGAGGGTGAGTGATAACAATTGGTTGATACACAAGAAATTGTGTTTTGCATTAAAAAAAAATGAAGCCAGTTTTAGGGCAATTATTTTGTGGCATTCTTTTGATAGTTAAGCACATTTCCCTCAAATTATTATTAAAATAATGCAAAAAAAGAGAAGATCTATTCTCATTACCATAATAAAAAAAATACAAATTTTTTAAATATTTATGCATCATAGTAGTATTTGTGGTACAGGTTATCATTTATGATTTTAATACAAAAAAAATTCTTAAATGTCTGGTTCTTAGCAAAAAAGAATCCGTAAAGGATGCCTTGTGACAATGCAAATTGGAGATCAGTATTTGCCTTTAAATAATGTCACATTGCAAAATATTTTGGTAACAGACTTCATTTTCAATGTGATTAATTGAAATTGAAATTAATGATAATATATGTCAGGGTCCTATTTTACACCAAATTACAAAACAATAAAATAAATTGTATATATAAATACTATAATTTTATATATTTTACTATATATATAATTTTTACAATTAATTTTATTGTTATTTCTTATAAAATTGCAAGGAAATTCTGGTAAACTTGACCGTTGAGTAAATGGAGTTTAAAGACAAACAATTGTAATCTTAACAACACTATGTAAACTTTTACCTTCTTCCAGGTTGGGAAGCAAAAATCAGTGTCTGTTCTTCAACCCAATTCAATTTTTATTCCTTAACACTAGCCATTAGTGAACCAAAATGTTGCCCTTTTATTCTTAACTCCCTGTGTGTGATCACACAATGCTAGTTAAAGTGAAGACACGTGTTATCAAAACATCATAATGTGTGAATGTTAGCAATAGTCAGACGTGCCTTATCAGGCTTTGCTGGAAAAGAAGTCAAAAAGAACACGTGACTTACCATATCACTCACAAATGCACATGTTAACAGACTGTCAGCTGACCTTTAAGGGATCTGTGTGAACTTGAAACTCTGGTTGATTCTGCAGCTGTTGCCACAGGGTTCAACTGACTTCCTGGTCTGCTGTGCACACACATAACCACGCTGTAGAATGAAACCCAGTGCTTTCCGCAAGACTGCCCCAAATACTGCCGATCTCCCTAAGATACACTGCCAATGAGCCTTATCTATGTGGATTGTTTTATATAGGACACTAGGGCTTTTCATCTGACACTTTACACTGAGCAATAGAGTTGGATAATTCAGCATTGTTATTTCCTGAAAGAGGATCTGCAGATTTCAACAGAACTAAGAAAAAAGGCAACTTGATTTAACCCAGATTGACTGCTTTGTTTCATAAATAGCTTGTGACTCATGTTGAGTTTGGACTTTTTCATTGCTAATGTGTCTGCTGGAGTGTATCTGCTCTGTGTTCTGTATGTGATTTCACGTGTTCACTCAAACTGACACAAACTAGACTTTGTCGCAGTGCAAGAAAAGAGAAATGCCCAATGTGGCTCATACTCCCCTCAAAGCAGATGTAATGATAAACTAAGTGAATTTGCTAAGCTTTAACCACGGTTTGGTTTCACTTGGTTTTCAGCTGGTTGCGGTGGTCATGGACCTGTTGACGGACCTACTGATCCTGCAGGATCTGTTAGATGCTGCGAGTAAGAGGGGGGTGGCTGTGTACTTGCTGCTGGAGGAGCACGGCTTGCCGCACTTCCTGGACATGAACAGCAGGCTGCAGATTTCTGTGCAGCACCTGAGGGTGAGTGATAACAATTGGTTGATACACAAGAAATTGTGTTTTGCATTAAAAAAAAATGAAGCCAGTTTTAGGGCAATTATTTTGTGGCATTCTTTTGATAGTTAAGCACATTTCCCTCAAATTATTATTAAAATAATGCAAAAAAAGAGAAGATCTATTCTCATTACCATAATAAAAAAAATACAAATTTTTTAAATATTTATGCATCATAGTAGTATTTGTGGTACAGGTTATCATTTATGATTTTAATACAAAAAAAATTCTTAAATGTCTGGTTCTTAGCAAAAAAGAATCCGTAAAGGATGCCTTGTGACAATGCAAATTGGAGATCAGTATTTGCCTTTAAATAATGTCACATTGCAAAATATTTTGGTAACAGACTTCATTTTCAATGTGATTAATTGAAATTGAAATTAATTATAATATATGTCAGGGTCCTATTTTACACCAAATTACAAAACAATAAAATAAATTGTATATATAAATACTATAATTTTATATATTTTACTATATATATAATTTTTACAATTAATTTTATTGTTATTTCTTATAAAATTGCAAGGAAATTCTGGTAAACTTGACCGTTGAGTAAATGGAGTTTAAAGACAAACAATTGTAATCTTAACAACACTATGTAAACTTTTACCTTCTTCCAGGTTGGGAAGCAAAAATCAGTGTCTGTTCTTCAACCCAATTCAATTTTTATTCCTTAACACTAGCCATTAGTGAACCAAAATGTTGCCCTTTTATTCTTAACTCCCTGTGTGTGATCACACAATGCTAGTTAAAGTGAAGACACGTGTTATCAAAACATCATAATGTGTGTATGTTAGCAATAGTCAGCCGTGCCTTATCAGGCTTTGCTGGAAAAGAAGTCAAAAAGAACACGTGACTTACCATATCACTCACAAATGCACATGTTAACAGACTGTCAGCTGACCTTTAAGGGATCTGTGTGAACTTGAAACTCTGGTTGATTCTGGAGCTGTTGCCACAGGGTTCAACTGACTTCCTGGTCTGCTGTGCACACACATAACCACGCTGTAGAATGAAACCCAGTGCTTTCCGCAAGACTGCCCCAAATACTGCCGATCTCCCTAAGATACACTGCCAATGAGCCTTATCTATGTGGATTGTTTTATATAGGACACTAGGGCTTTTCATCTGACACTTTACACTGAGCAATAGAGTTGGATAATTCAGCATTGTTATTTCCTGAAAGAGGATCTGCAGATTTCAACAGAACTAAGAAAAAAGGCAACTTGATCTTGTTTAGGAGAGTTGTGGAGTGCTCTAATCTCTCACGCTTCTGCTTTTTCCTCATCCATGCCAGCCTTGTACTCAAAGTCCTTTTGTCGCTACAGTATTCCTTTCTTTTGAGTCCTCAGTGTGCAGATGAAATCGCCACACCCGTGTGCAAGGATTTTTTTTATTAACCTCTCACTACCGACTTCACCTTGGATATTTGCCCATGTCAGGTGTGTTGCTCTGACACCTCGTGCCTTTTGTAAAATCCAGATTTGCCACTTTATACTGTTCATGCCAAGAACAATAACTATAAAGATAACAGTAGCTATATCATCCACACTCACAGACGATAACAATACATTTATTATAAGCATGGCAGTTTTGTTGTCTGCTGCTTTTAGCATGCAAGCTCTTTAAAGTCAGTGAATTTTGACTGTCTGTCAATGTTTTATTTTTCATAAACAGGAAAAAAATCATTCTGAAAGTTATACCAATTAAATCGTTCTGCTGTGTTATTATCGTTACAGCTGTCATATGGACACTATTTTCATAGAACTAGAACAATTATTAAAACCATTAGTTTTAATAGATAGATAGTTCTCTTTAGTGTAAATGGGCCTTAACTGCCCTTTAATGACCTTTTTGTGGTACAAGCCAGATCTTTGTTAAAGGTTATAGCAGACTGTGCATCTTTTACTGTATGTCAAACAGTATGATCTAGATCTTAGCTAAGACTTTGGTCACGAATGACTGGGTGTTTTAACCGGATCGTGTCTGTTTTGACATCCTCATTTACACGCATAATTGAAATGATACCGCGGGAAGCAAGCCCTTGAGCTAATGTTGGCAATTGTTTTCCATTAAAAAAATCTTGTCTGGAAGTCTGGAGTCAGTTGTGTCTGGATAACGAACTTGAGCGCGCAAAAGATGCGATATGTGAACGGCCCCTAAAAGAGATCTTTCTTTATTCTTCAGAGCAGACCTGTGGTAATTTTGTTCATAACTTAAATGCAATGCTAAATAATAAAACATTTTCTCTCACATGCCCCAATGTCACCAGTTGCTGACCTCTTGTTTCCTCATACTGTAATTATTTAACTAGATGGACCCAAAAATTTCAGTTCCTTTGAAACTGTCACAAAGCATCATTGATAAAAAAGTTACTGCAACTAGAGAAGCCTGTAACTTTTTTCCTACATAATAAATTGCTTGCACCTCTGAGTGCACAGACGAAATGTTATCTTGCATTCGGATGCCTGATGTTATTGAACGAAATTATGTGAGACTGTTCATTAGTAGTTTTACAAAATCATGTTTTTAATATTTATTTTTGGTGTTTTTTTTGTTTTTTTTTACTTTTTATTAGTATAGGACAGTGTAGAAGTGACGGGAAGCGAAGTGGGAGAGAGAGAGAGGGGGTGGGATCGGGAAAGGTCCTCAAGCCAGGATTCGAACTCAGGAGGACGCCCGTAAAGCAATGCTATCGGTGCCGACGTCATAAAATCATTTTGATGAAAAGCTCAGGCATTTCAGAATGACTAAAACAGTATTTTACATGTTGTGCAATAGATTTACACTCCACAGCAAAAAATGATGCAGTGTACACACAGCTTTAAACATTGTTTTCTCTCTTTCTGCTCTTTCAGAACCTGCGTGTGCGAACCGTGAGAGGTTCTGGCATGCCACTGTCCTTTGGTCGTCTGCCAGGATCGCTGTGCTCCAAGTACATGTTGGTAGATGGAGAGAAAGTGATGTTTGGATCATACAGGTTCGTATACAGACCAAACAGTACATCTTGTAGTTTTGTCCACCATTGTGGTACGTTTGTTCAATCTTTAATCAATACATTTACTGTACACTTCCCATCTTTATAGTTTTACGTGGAGTTCCTCTAGGATGAACCGCAACACAATCACTGTGATGTCAGGACAGGTTGTTGACTTCTTCGACAATGACTTCAGAGAGCTGTATGCTGTGTCTGATAAAGTGGACCTGTATCGTGAGTTTCACATCAGTAAGCCGGCCCTGCCAGTTCCTGTGCTGAAAACGCCAGCGGAACCCAACAAACTCACAGTTCCTGTATCCATGTCACGCTTCCAGATCTCTGTAGGGGACTCCAAACAGGCCGGCCTAAAGGTGCCTGCACATAAATACCATAATCCTAAGTACTCTTTAGTCGTTGGCAACAGTCTAGGTGTGACTGGCTCCCTGCAGGATCTTTCTAAGCTGAGAGACTATGTTGACCATGCCTCTGTGAACAACATGGAAAAATTAATCTACACCAATGGGGACAGTGTACGTCCACAGTCCCCTTCATCCCCAGATGGGACAGAGGATGGTAAGGGCGATGGGAAGAAACCTTCGCTGTTTGGTTCTAAAAAGCAGCGCTCTTCCTTCCGGCATTTCTTGAAAGGCAGAGCAAACAACCCTAAGTATTGGTGCTGTGTTTTTAAAGGGAAGTGAGGTTGTTTGAACAACCTCCAAAATGCTGCTGACGCTGCGAGGAGCTGGTGTCAGAAAAAAAAAATTACTGAACTGTAGTGCGCTTTCTGTGATCATGTGACCTCCTGCCAGTTACAGAGGTGGACTGCAGAGAGCTTTGAATGTAAGAGTGAAGATGTAGCATGCTACACATATTTCCTGTTCAGCAGATCTTTGCCCTGCATATTTACCCAGGCCTAATCAGTTGCACTTACCCAAGCCTCGAGCATGTGGCTCCCTCAGAGTCATAAAGGAAGGAGGGAAAAGCTCCATAGCAAAGCTGACTGATGACAGATGAAAACAAGCCTGATCAGTTACCGTTGAGGTGCGGTCACATTTACCATTGCTCAGCAAAATTTCCCAGGCGAAATCCAATCATTTCAATATGAATCTGTAATATTGAGAGTTTTGCTTGAGGGGGAAAAGGTTCCCCACACAGATTTAATTTGGTCCCATGAAATCGCTGCATTGGTGTTCGAGCTGCTTGGTTTGAAAGTGACTTTTAAATCATTTTGTTCAACAACAAAAAAAGCAGTCCAGCAATGTAAAATTAATGGCTTTATGTGTACATGGAATCATTTGTACACTTTTATTACTTTATAAATATACATTTCTGTACTGTGTCTTTAAGAATTCACACAGAACACATTCTTGATTTAAAGATGCATAACAAAACAGTGGAATGTATAAGAACATCTTGAGGGGGTTTTATAATAAAAAGCAGACATCTGTTTTGCATGTTTACATAAAAAATCAATTACAATGCAGCACAGTGGAAGGCTAAAACGTGTTCTGTGTGAACTAATGGCACTTGGAAATAATAGATGTTATGCAACTGATTTTTAGATCTAGAGTGCCAATAAATAAAAAGCTGTGGCCTTAAATATATTGTTGCTTCTTATTTCTTTTCATTTAACTCCAGAAGATGTGATCTTGCACTGTATAAAACTGCCTTGAAGAAAAGACAATAAGCCTAATTTGCCAAATGTTAGTTTAATCAGGTTAAACAGTTGCTTTTACACAATTTATCAGGTTTATTATTACTGTAGATGTGAGCGGTCAAATGTCGTTATGGGTTTTGGTACGCTTAGAAAATGACAACTATAGAAAAACTAGTATCATGCCGAATTCTTTGAATGCAGAAACTTCTTGGAAAAGAAAATATATAGGAAAAACGAAGTGCTTGATAATGTACTGAACATTTGTGGTATATTTCTGATTTTATTTTTCTCCCGAACTCAAAAGTTTTGGGTTTAAGTCCTTTGAAAAAAGATGAACTGTTAGTTTAGAGTTTATTAAAAAATGTATGGTAAATTAGGCCACCTTTTGACAGTCATCTCTCAGTGTTGCCCAAGTTCAAAAGACCACTGAAAACATGACCTGCATTATCTGAACACCTCTCAGGTGATTCATGGACAGGCTGAATGGTCAGTATTGAGTTGATGGATAATGCAATATTGTGTTGAATTGTAGCTGTATTAGACAACATAAAACTAAGCTGTGCTTAAGATGACATCCACAGTAACTGACCAGGCTGACATCATCAGAGACACGTCAACAGATCTGTTAGGCTAACATGGGTGTGACATTTGCCTTTCCTTGTTTGCTAAGAGTAATATGATGTGTGTTGCTAAAGCATGTACGTTAAACCAGTGACCTGCATGACCTTGAGCCAGACTCTTTAGTCTTGCCAGGGAAATAACAGAAATGGTTGAAGAGATGGCGAGCGAATTGGCAGAGATAAAGGAAATGATGCACAGGAAGAGGGGAGTGTGCTTTTGTAGACCACAAGTAGTGCAGTATAGATGTAGCAAAAGAAGCAAATGTGCAACTTTTTTCAATAGACTACAGCTTCATTTCAAATGTTTCTCATGTTCCAGGCTCGAAAAGCTGGTATAAAAAAAAACTTCAGGTATACTTTCTGCCATTGAAATTATTGGTGGGAAAGTCCCAAATATCCTAATTTTATTTTATGTAATTGATATTAAAGTCCATCTTCATAATCCCTCCAGTGTATGTACTGTACACTTATAAATATATAGCAGGGGTGGCGAACGTCGGTCCTGGAGAGCCGCAGCCCTGCAGAGTTTTGCTTCAACCCTAATCAAACACACCTGAACAAGCTAATCAAGGTCTGAAGGGTTACTAGGAAGCTACAGGCAGGTGAGTTTTTATTAGGGTTGGAGCTGAACTCTGCAGGGCTTCGGCTCTCCAGGACCGGAGTTCGCCACCCCTGATATATAGGCTACATACGCTGCAGGGATTATGAAGCTTGACCAACAGTGCCCTCTGCTGGACAAATGTATGCATTACTTGGTGAAAACGAGGCTTATTTTGTAAAGACCTTTAATTAGAGAATCCCAGTGCGCAATCATTATATTTTAATAACATGGTCTTATGTATTCAAAAGTTTTAGGAATTACCTGAAATGACAAACGCTTATAATCAAATAATGGTACATTCATTAAATAAGTCATTTATTATGTACAGAATAAGGACAATTTCAACCTGATCAATGTTAATGCTAACTGGCGTCGCAATATTTACAAGACAGACATATTAATTTGATTTTTACAAATCCTATGATAATAAAATGATAAATGCGTGCTAGTCAAATGGAATGATACAAATAAAAAAAAACAGCCAAATTGTGCGTCAAAACACAAATACCGTATTAAATGCTTTGAAATGTAGCTTAATTTAAATGTTTTTCATTGAAAATAAAATGAAGCTCTCACTTAAACAGGAGCAGAAAAATCCTACAGTTTCCAGGAACACTATACAAACTGTTTCATGTTTAGACATGGATATTTCCCAATATTTTACAAATAAAATCTTTCCAAGGCATTTCTCGTAAGCGTTAAATAAATAGGAAACTATTTTTTCACAGAAAGCCTGACCACAACACCACCGTGTAAGCCAACCCTGAGGCTGCACACACAGCAGCGGTGACCTCTGAGTGCTGAGAGAGAGAGAGAGAGAGAGAGAGAGAGATTTAGCACCCTGAGAACCTCATTCATCATTTCCAGCTCATTCAGTCCACTGTAACCATCATCGTCCCTTTGGCTACTTCAGTCTGTGTGCAACTGTTGAAACGATCCGATCCCCTCAGTTCATCAGTCAGCTTCAGTCGTGTTGTTCAGTGTGGCTGATGATCTTCTTCTTGCGTGCAGATACCAGGTCATAGAAAGGGTCTTTTGTGATGCAAGCTCTAAGAACAAGAGAGGAAACAGTTAGACTCAGATGCAGTTTTTTTTATTCTCAGTTCCTCTGTCAATGCAAACATATATATTTTAATTTGATTGTTAATGTATGACTAAGTGTGTGCACATTTCTAAACATACTTGACTTCCTCTTTCCCATGACCCACAAAAACACATTGATGAACTCATGAAAACGTATTGTTATCTTGCCATCAATATCTTAGTGTCTGTATCATACTTGTCTCTCATATTTTCTTGATTTTTTTATATTTTCTTTCTTTCTTTTTTAATCGTCATGTTTTGTTCTGGTCATTTTGACCCAGAGAGGATTCCTTTCTCTAAAAAAAAAAAACAAGATATATTTGACTAAATTAGACTAAAAATGAGAAATTAGACTGACTTTGCTTACACAGGATATAACAAGATCAATGAGGCATACAGTCTACTGTATCACTTCCTAAAAGACATAAATAACCTGTCAAAACACTGTCCTATCAAAAAGATTGGATTCAAGATTCAGTGATAATATAGCATAATGAGAGATTTACAAGCAATTTTTAAAAGGCCGGTAATTTTTCACACCAAACGTAGGTAAAAGCACAGAGGAAGGTTTAAATCATTAGTGTGTAAAGCACTTTAATTTACCACTATGTATGAAATGTTCTATATAAATAAACTTTTAATAATACGATTGCTATTGAAACAATGTAAGCATTAGCATAATAGAAAAACGGAACTTTTTCCTTTCCTCTTTTTAGTGAGGTCTAAAACAGTTGACTTGTTCACTTATTCACTATTCACTACATAGTGAATGTCATAGTATGTTACATGAGAAAAAAGAGACACCATTTCAGAAAGTGCTCTTTGTATGAAACGAGTGAAGTCCCAAAAGACAAGAAAAATCATCACTTCAAATCATGGATTCCAAAAATATCTGGATTTCAAACCTCATTTTGATGTGGTTTGAATTTCATTTGTAAACACTGGATGTCACGTCTTGTTTGCTGGCGTTCGAACTAGGGTTGTGTGCCATTCAGAAATCGCAAATGATATTAAAATCAAGCCTGTTTATTTTTAATTGTTCAACTGAATGAATCACGTATACTGTGCTGTCTGGTACCTGATGGCCTGGATCCAGTCCGCACGCTCCTCTACAGAAGCAGCACTGAGTCTGTAGGAGTGATGTTTGCCTATCACAACTCTGCCATCTGTCTCTGTTTTACATGCCTTTATCGTCTCTCCTTTACGATGAGGGCTGAACAACTCCAAACAGAACTGAACGCACATGTTTTAAAAGAGAAAATGCATATGCTGTCATTTTCAAAAGGTTACATTCCACGGTTACAATACCATGTTATATCACAAACTTTTAAATGTCACTCTGTATTACGAGATGCTGACTCAGAAAGAAAGAAAGAAAAACAGAAATCAGGATCTGAGCAGGGTTTCATCAAAGCAAATCTAGACTGTGCTGACAGATGTACAGCTATCACTCAGCGCTGACTAAAAGAACCATAAAGAAGCAGGTGCAATAGAGTCTAGAGAAACACTATCTATTTGGATCAGTGATAATAAATGAGGTGGAATAGAAAAAACATGGTAAAAGTACCTGTTTGTGTGCATCCTCCACTTCTCTAACACTTAAGTTCTCTAGCGGGATGATTCCTTTTGGTTCTTGGTCCTAGAGAGGGGAAAGATTGCCTTTGAATGATCTCACTTGTAATATTCCTATTTAAATAGGAAACACGATCATTTTAAACTGATTTTAGTGTGTTTTGTTTCAGCGAACTTGATATTTTTGTAAAGGTAGAGTACTAACAGTGGTATATTGGAAATAGTAGAGACAGCCATCAGTCAAAATAAACCACCTCCGCTTCCAGGTCTTTATTCTGCCACCTATGGATTAACCAGAATTGTTAGTAACATTTAGATAAATAAAGATAACAGAAAAGAACAGATACATAACAGTTAGTTCCAGTCCTCTAACCTGATTGGCTGAGCTGCACTGGGCTATTTCACTGTTTGGACCAATCGAATTGTTTATAACCAATAGTTAGCTTCCAAGCTAACTAGGAACATTCTCAGAACTTTTGGTTAACTTTCTCACAAGTTCAGTCCAAGTTATGAACTAACTTTTTTCCAGTAATGTTAATTGAACGTTCATTTAAAGTTGTCTGGTCTTTAATAATGTTCTTAAAAAGTTAGCACAAAAACATTATTAGTGACCCTGGACCACAAAACCAGTCATAAGTGTAAATTTCTCAAAATTGAGATTTATACATCATCTGAAAGCTGAATAAATAAGCTTTCCATTGATGTATGGTTTGTTAGGACAGGACAATATTTGGCCAAGATACAACTATTTGAAAATCTGGAATCTGAGGGTGCAAAAAAATCTAAATATTGAGAAAATAGCCTTTAAAGTTGTCCAAATGAAGTTCGTAGCATTGCATATTACTAATCAAAAATTAAGCTTTGATATATTTACGGTAGGACATTTACAAAATATCTTCATGGAACATGATCTTTACTTAATATCCTAATGATTTTTGTGATCTTTACTTAATATCCTAATCATTTTTGGCATAAAAGAAAAATCGATCATTTTGACCCATACAATGTATTGTTGGCTATTGCTACAAACATACCCCAGCGACTTAAGACTGGTTTTGTGCTCCAGGGTCACATTTGTGCATCTGACATGGAACTTTTTTTTCCTGAAACATTTTTTAAATGATACTACTTGTTTCAGACTGTTCAGAAAAAAAATTCAAAAGTATAATGTTTGCAAAATTAAAAATGGAAAGTTTCCTTAGCGATGGCATAATCAAGTAAAACAATGTTTTTAAACATTTTAAAAAGGACGTTTTGAATATTCAGAGAACATTTTCAAAACTTAATAGAAACACTAGAAAAATGTTCTAGGAATATATATATGTGTAAGCTGGGTACTGGTTCCTATGTTATCATGATATGTACAACACTTAACAGTACACAAGAGTAACAAACCTTCTTTCAGAAGCCAGCCCTCTCGGTCAGGATTAAAGAAGGTGTGAGTGAGATCATTGCCGTCATCTTCTGGGATCTTAAAGGGTTCGTTCTTAATGCTCTCATAAAGTTTCTACAGGATGTGTCAAAAAATGAGAAATGAACACTTGATCATTGTATAAGACAAAATCATGACTCCAACAATGGATTATCAAACGTTCAAATATACAAACATGTTCAATGAATGGGGAAAAAAAAACAAATGTAAAAAAAATGGCTGTAAAATAATAACTAAAAATAATAATATAATTATGTCTTCCTTGAAAATGTTTAACTGATCAAAATATAATTCATTCCTGTGATGGCAAAGCTGACTTTTAAGCAGTCATTACTCCAGTCTTCAGTGTCACGTGATCCTTTAGAAATCATTCTAATATGCTGATTTGTTGTCCAAGAATCATTTCTTATTATTATTATCAGTCAAAAACAGTTGTGCTGCTTAATATTGTTGTGTAAACTGTGATTGTAGAACATTCAAAAGAACAGGATTTTATTTAACTTCTTTTGTCACATTCTAAATGACTTTTTTTGTCAAATTTGATGCATTTTTTGCATCCTTGCTGAATAAAAGCATGCAAACTCATTCTAACCCAAACTTTTGAACAATATGTGAGTATTTGGTTTGGTAAACTTGGAAAATGACCCTATGACCTCTCTCACCTCCAGTAGTTCATCAGGAAGATCTTCTCCATGGTTGATTCCTCTGTTCATACTGATGAAACGTTCTAGTGTGGTCTTGTCTTTCACATTGGGGTTGTGCAAACTTGTATTGAGCATGATGATAGCGAAGGAAAGGATGTAACAGGTGTCTGCAACACAGACGAATACACACGCTTTCAAATGTGTACATGTAAGTAGTCTATAGCAATGGTTCTCAACTACTTTTACTTCAGGACCTAGATATTAATGCCTTGAAAGTCAAACACTGAGATATATAGGCCAAACAACATTTTAGGCCCAAACAATTATTAACAAGACACAGGCTGGATAAGGAAAAACAACCATTTTGGTTTCTAAATGTCTGTTGAATTTTGATGTTTTCTTTCTTTTGGCAGTCAAACACAAAACCTATCCTCCAAATGCAAAGGTAATCTACCTGTGGACTGAAAAACCCCAGCGTTACAGGTGCAGTACCGCAGAGCAAAGGCCTCCATCATGCGGTCGATCTTCTGAGCCTCACCAGGTAGACGGAAACTCCACAAGAACTGCCTATGTCCACAATCAAACAATCACAGATTCGCCCAAAATTGAAAAAAAAAAAATATATATATATATATAGTCTGAATATGATAGAATGACATATGAAACAGGAAGATGAGGATCTCCACTCACCTTAAAGCCTGAACCAGATTTAGATTTGAGAACTCATGAAGGTCAACAAAGGCCTGCAGGATCTGAAGGTGGATCTCCTCCCTGTGGATACAAATAGGAATCAACTCTTTTTCTATATCAAACCCACAAGGAGTATGGGCCACAAAAACATCCTCCTCCTCATCCTCATACCTTTCTCCTAAAAAGTTGCCAATAGCTGTTTTATTGAGGCCTTCTTCTTTATAGAGGAACTCTGCCACAGCCTCTGGTTTCCACTCCAAAAGGTCATTGTCTACTAGGTACTGGATACCCTGGAAATACACACAATTAACCTCAATGAAATTACCACAGACCATTGGCACTACTGTTACCAAACATTCATTAACAAACAGGATATAAGATACAGATCATGACGTATGATTTGCTGTTGGTCTAATAGCTACATCAACTGCATTTTTTATCAGTGAAATGCACATGCATTCTCTTTTATAAGCAGGTTTCATATTAGGGGGGGGGGCTTTTGTGAAAAATGATCAAAACTGGACGGGTAAAGCAGTTGTTGTTTTTACTGACCATGTATACCAAGCTACTCGGAAAATGCAGTGCGGCTTCAGCTCACTTGTTCTACAGAAACACAGGATGTGGTTCTATCTCTCTTTCTCTGTCTCTTTCCACCCCTTCTTCCTTTAACCTAGTTTAGCTAAATCTCCTCGTAGTTGTGAAGCTGTTGCATTACGTTGCTTTGTGCTGCATGCAACTCAAATGATTCATTGTTCATACCTTTTCTGGGTCCATGTTAAACTTCTTTTTTCCACACTGGATTCTCTTGTTCTTCATAACATTTTTACTAGAGGACAATTTTAAAAAATGACATTATTATGACAAAAATGAGGACCGTTCTAGCATGTTATAACAGTATAGTGTTGATTCAGGTAAATCATAAAGTGAATGTGTAGTGGCTGATGCAAATAAACGTAACTCATCCTTTTCTAGCATGTCCACGCGTAAAATTAGCAACGTCACATCTAGAGCTAAAGCTCTTCTCGTAAAATTGATATCAAGAAACAGGAAATAGATACAAGCCCACGCTCAACGATAGTGTTTCGTGATGTGCAAAAAACCTGAACCTGCAAATGTTAACTGTGCATTCATGGCAGAATTCAATTCAAGGAAGATACTGCAGCTTCTAATGCACATGCAAGCACGTATAGGCATGTATTGTTACGTAAAATACTAAAATACTCAAAGCAACTTTTGCTGACCAGTGACTATGGAATGCACATTAAGTTTGAGATCCTAATCTACTGTTACATGCTTGGCTCTAGGAATTCACATTTTGTGTGTTCAGTTTTGGGAGACATGGATAGAGATTGCTATAAGTAAAGAGGCCATTTTATTAGACATTCTAATCTTAATCTAAACAACAAATGCTATAAACCCAAGTGACATATGTGAACATTATGAAAGTGGATATGAAAATGACCACAATGATTAAACCCTGTCATAAAGAGCAGTGCAACACAGAAAGAAACTACACACAGCGAAAATATTATGTAGGAAATGTCCAAATACTGGGTTTATCGATTCTTTTTCTAGTTGCTATGGTAACTCTGAGTGATAGCGGTGAATAGGCTACTCACTTCTCATCATCGGCCTCCATCGTTTGAATTTCTGTCATCATGTTTTCGATCTCCAGCCTGAGTTTCTGCAAGAGTGGAGAAATTGATCCGCCAAAGCTTTGTCTACATTTGATGACATATAGTTTACAAATGCTGCATCATTTGCTTCACAACGGTTTGCAAGGCATTTTTCTGGCAGAAAATGGTATTTATTTGCTTAAAAGCCTTTATCGTTATGTACGATACTATATGCAGAATGACACTGAATAAAGCCATATACCTGAATATCATCTAGAATCACATGCTTATGGACGTCAGTCTGCCTCTTGTCATTTGAATTGAAAGCTGAAGGTGCTGAAGATGGCATATATATCAACAGTTAGCAACAGTCTCACATCAGATGCCTGATCTCACACTCAAGCAGAAAAGGAATTGCAAAAAAGAGAAAACTGTGCAAACACAGCCCAAATTTCTCAGCTAAATATATCTCTGCTACCTCAGTTTTGGAGAACTTCCCCACATAGGATGTATTTTGGCATATTAGTGGTTGCATTTACACAACACTGAAATTTCTGTGGATGCAATCAATCAAAATATTTATAAAAAATATTTACCACAGTGACTATGCTATGGAACAGCATATGATTTTACCGTAAAGTGTCATTAAGTCTGTTTGCATTTACAGTTTAAAAGCTATCCAAATTTTAAATAATATCTTTATTTTTAAAACTAATTTATGTTTCTTTAATAGCACACATACACTGTAGGCCTTTACAGTCCAGTGTGCAAGTATGGATGAAGGTGATATCACAGGTGTCCCAGATGCAATGGAATATTTTGCCTTTAAAGTCCATTATTCACGGTTCAGCTCAGAGACAGAACTTATACAGCAGTCTCAAACCTTAAGAAAATGATTAAGGAGGAACATACCTTTCCCCCAGAGGAAGCTGTCCTTTCTTTGGGTTCCCATGCTGGATGTGCTGCAGGGAGACTGCAGTAAAACAGGAAGATCAGACTCAGAGTCAGTGCACAGACCAAGAGAAATGTTAAATCTGGGAGTACTAGGCTATATTAGATAATAGACTGTATTAAAATGACTAAAACATTATGATAATGTCTTGATGATGCCAGTTTTTCAGCATACAGATATATAGGCTAATATTCTTAAAACTAATTTAATATGATATAAAAAATAACCCCAGCAATAAACTAACAGACGCAAAACAAGACATAAGTAACAAAACAAACCTCTTAAAAGCGAATACCACGACTGGTGAGAGGTTATGGACGTAAATGGACGTAAAATTTCTTTCTAACACTAAGGAAATAAATTATAAAGTAACGATACAAAGGCAATGCAAAGTTTTTTCAAAAGCCAAGGAAAGTGTTGAAAACGCATACCTTCATAAGTGTAACTCAGTGAGCAGGTACTCGGCGTCGTACAGTACGAATGTAAACGTGAACTGCGCTTTAATTGATGAAGAAGCGCTGAGTTCTTGCGCGAGGAGGGTGACGTCACGGCCATGAATGACAGCTGAGCTCTGAGAACTTACTTCCTCATCGTTTCCTCACCGTTTCACAGTTTTTTCTTTCTTTCACAAAAGTCAATTAGATTTGATCACATTTCAATTCAGAGAATCCACTGACAAATAAATGAGAATCCTCCTCCCCACTGTTAAAAAAAAAGCCAATAAAAATAGTCCTAACTAATAAATAGGCTATTCAATTTTAACAAATTCTAAATTGTCAATGAACTACTCTGAAGGTCCAGTCTTTCTTTCTTTCTTTCTTTCTTTCTTTCTTTCTTTCTTTATCCATCGTTTAGTAGTCATCCTGTACTTGCCAGTGGACGCATAATCACACAAAAGCAAAGGCTTCAGTTACCAGTGCCACTGTAGAAATGGAAAAAAAAAAAAAGATATGGATTATAAGCTGGAAAATGGAATATATGACTGGAAACTTTATTAAATATTAGTACCCATTATTTTGACAGCGTGTTTCAAGTATTGCTAAGATATTTAGGGCTAAAACTTTTTTGTTTTTTTTTAGGTAAACATTACTAAGTGCACTATCGGCACTTTCAATGATGATTCGATATTGCCCCCTTGTGGACTATAATGCATATAACGCACTGATGTAAAGCGCGTTCATGTCTTCCACTTAAAAGTGTAATACTTCCTCACATAGTTCGACGTCCAAAACTGTCACAACCACATGAGCGAGTGCGCAGATTAGAGAGAGAGAGAGAGAGAGAGAGAGAGAGAGAGACACTGAAGTAGCTCATTTGTTTCCTGTATTACAAGTTAGTTCCTTCAATATCTTGATGATGTCAGTTTTTCAGCATACAGATATATAGGCATATATATTTAAATAATTTTTAATACGATAAAAAAAATAATAGTAATCCCAGCAACAACCTAGACATAAGAGGTTATGGAGGCATAAGGATGTAAAACTTCTGTCTTACAATAAGAAACGATACAAATGCAGGCAAAGCAAAGTTTTTTCAAAGCAATGGAAAGTGGTGGAAACGCATACCTTCATATGTGTAACTCAGTGAGCAGGTAGTCGGAGTCGTACAGTACGAATGTAAACGTGAACTGCGCTTTAATTGATGAAGAAGCGCTGTGCTCTTGCGCGAGGAGGGTGACGTCACGGCAATGAATGGCAGCTGAGCTCTGAGAACTGCTTTCCTCAGCGTTTCCTCTCCATTTCACAATTTTCTTTTCTTTCACAAATGTCAATTCGATTTTTATCACATTTCAATTCAGAGAATGCACTGACAAATACATGAGAATCTTCCTCCCACAATTTAAAAAAAAAAAACTACAAAATTGTTTGGTAGGCTAATAAATAGTCAATTATGATCAATTCTAATTTGTCAATAAACTACTCTAAAGGTCCCATCTTTCTTTCTTTCTTTCTCTGTATATTTAACGTTTAGTAGTCATTATGTAGCCTACTTAGCAGTTTAAGCATGAATCACACAAAAGCAGGTTTTCAGTTACCAATGCCATTACAGAAATGAAAAACGAGTAGGATATGTTATATGGTTTACATTAGGTTACTGATATGACTGGAAACTTCATTACATGTTAGTGCACATTAGTTTGACAATAGCATATGTAAGTATTACTGAGTTCTTTAGTCCTAAAACTTTTTTTTTCTTTGAGGGACATGTTACTAAGTGCACTTTAAATGGGCACTCTCACTGATGATTCGACATTGCCCTCTTGTGGACTCTAATGCATGTAACGCATTGATATAGAGCGCGTTCGTGTCTTCCACTTAAAAGTTGAATACTTCCTCATATAGTTCGACACTACACAGACACGTCCAAAACTGTCACAGCCATATGAGCGAGTGCGCACTGCGCAGATTAGAGAGAGAGAGAGAGAGAGAGAGAGAGAGAGAGACACTGAAGTAGCTCATTTGTTTCCTGTATTACAAGTTAGTTCCTTCACCGTTGTTTTACAGCGGCAGACGGCAAAAGTTTGTCAAAAGTATCGGAAAATGCAAGCAATAAAGTGTGTGGTGGTCGGAGATGGGTGAGTGAAAAGTTTAATTTGTAAACTGATTTATTTATTAATATCTGTTTTTCATCGTTTATATTTAAAAGTTGTTTGTAAACATTATAATGGTTTATACTTTCTTGTATTTTAAAGTATTTATAAATTTTTAATTTGAGTTGAGTTGAGTTGGTAATTGAGTTGGTAGCAAGTAGGCCTATACCGTTTTCATGGGAACTGCATGTTAATAACAGTACTATTTTATCTACTTCGTCTGTTCTCTAGTTTTAATTTCCTAATTTGTCACGTGAGATACTTTGTATTTTAGTTTATACCTCAGGGTAAGGTTTGTTGCTAAATCTATACGGTCACGCCTGAATACACTTAATTTATCTGAGATTTCTATCTTTCTCTTTTGGGTTGTAAGCAGGGCATAAAATAACCTATCTACAGGTTCCGTGATTTAACTTCTACTACAGTTGTGTTTGGCTAAAAGTGATATGCAGTACCTATTGGGCTGACAGATTGGGGGTCACAGAGATATTTAAAGGGGTTATATGATGCTGCTAAAAAGAACATTATTTTGTGTATTTGGTGTAATGAAATGTGTTTATGCGGTTTAAAGTTAAAAAAACACATTATTTTCCACATACTGTACATTATTGTTTCTCCTCAATGCCCCGCCTTTTTGAAACGCGTCGATTTTGAGACTGTGAGTCAGAGCAGCCGGCATTGTAGTCTACTCTCCGAGGATCAGGAAACAGTCCTCCATAAAATGCGCTGCACACATCTGAATATTTGGGTTGAACTGTTCTGGAACAGTGTTGTAAATACAACTTAACCACTGATTTCTAGTCGTGTCCTCTTTTGGAAGACCAAACAAAGTAGTTTCGCTTTCACAACGAAACACACGGCGGCCTAGCGTGAGCTGAGGCCGGGCTAGAGTGAGCAGAGGCGGCGGGCTTGAGAACGGCGCGGCCGGCGGATTCGACGAAGGAGCAGCAACCACATGTGACGACCCCGGACTGGACTCCGCTTCGTCCACGGTGAAAGCCGATCCGGCGATCCACAGCACTAATGGCGCTTTTCCACTGCATGTTACGGCACGGTACGGTTCGGTACGGTTCACTTTTGGGGGGTTTTCCACTGGGTACAGTACCTGGTACCTGGTACCTGGTACTTTTTTTAGTACCACCTCGGTTGAGGTTCCAAGTGAACTGTTCCGTTACCAAAACGTGACGTGTAAACTCTGCTGATCACAGATTGGCCGGAGAGAATCGTCACTACCTGCGTCACTGAACTTGCGACACAAACACAAAAGAACCGCTAGATTTAAATCAGCACAGCCAGCGAAGCATCGAACGCAACTGTTTTGAACGAGCGCACCTTTTTTTAACAAC
>NW_015667354.1:1807623-1813295 GCF_001515625.1 Sinocyclocheilus rhinocerous
ACGCTACACTGCCCAAAACTCACATTTGAATCATGAGTGGCAAATTCTTTAAATATAAAAAATGTACTTACAGGCTGTGAGTCAGAAGCGCCAGACTGTCCTTGCAAAGTTGGAACTGCCCAACTTTATAGATACAGCCTTTGTGCCACAGACGCATTGTAGGCTACTGGTTCAGGAAACAGTCCTCATCCTCCATAAAATGCGCAGCTCACATCTGAATATTTGGGTTGAACTGTTCTGGAACGTTGTTGTAAATACAACTTAACCACTGATTTCTAGTTGTGTCCTCTTTTGTAAGGCCAAACAAAGTAGTTTCGCTTTCACAACGAAACACACAGCGCCTTCACGACATGGCGGCGGCGGCAACAATACTACAGCTAGAATAAAAGTTACGCCTTCTTTCTTTATGTGAACATTTGGGCGGTGTTATGCAAATCTTCCCACATCGTGACGTAGGTATGTGGGGGCGTGTTAGAACGAGCCGTTTTAGGTAGGCGTGGTTAACTCTTAACTTTTATAAAGAATATCTCTTTGGATTTGAGACTTTAGTCTTTGCAACTTTACAGATCTTCTTTATGCACCAAGAGCTTGTAACACTCCAAAGAGAAAGGAAAAATTTTAATCGCATCATATGACCCCTTTAAGGGCTTGACATTCATGGGCAAGTTAATACACAGAAGGAAGAGCACATTCTGGCTTTTGCCATTCCTCTGAGTGTGCAGGAAGTTATGCCACACAACTGATTTTCATAAGAAAAGGAAACAGCAGTCGCACATGGGTCACATTCTTAATAAGAATTTTATTCTATGAGTGACAAGATCATGATGAGAATGTTATGAAATCATACCATCTATACCAGTTTTTAAGACATAATTAAAAAGGTTCCAGGGAAGGATTTAGTTTTTACCTTGTTAATAGATTAAAATAATTACCTTGGATTTTTTATAACCTCTTTGTTTTAAGGAAAGAAAACAAAAAAGTGTGTAATGTGTGCAAGTTTATAAACTTGTTTGGGTGACACTTGTTGCAGGATATAAGTCCTAACTTGAGAATCCTTTTTCCTAAGTATTTTTTTTTAAGTGATATTAATAATATAAAAATTATAATTTAGTATAGGAGTACTATGAATTAATTTCTAGGTCTGATATTGATGATGCCGTATTTAAACCTTACTGATGGGCCTGTTGTCGTATGGAAGTCAAAAATATGTTTGGAAACACTGGCTTGGACAATTGGGCACTTCATCAGGGTGTAAACATTTGGGCTGTTACTAGTGAACCGAGCATGTTTTCCATGAATGATGCATCATAGCAGTGCAAGGAATACAAGTGTCTTTCATTGTGAGAGTGCAGCCATACAAAGTCTAGTTATGCAGTCTAAATGTCTCGTTTTAAGATGACTGACCATGACAGAGAAGCAAATTCTCCTTTATTCCTTTAGACCCAAATATGTCAGGCCTGTAGTTTGCTTTCTGTTAAGATTCATAACCATAAACACAGACAAACATGTTAGGTGTTTCTAGAGCATATGCTGACCTGCAGACAGTGATGATTCAAGATGGAGGATGAGATGGCTCTGAAACATGTGAGTCTGAATCTGCTTTTCGAAAGGGGGAGGGAGAATTTAAATAGGAACAAATATGAGGTGATTTGCGACATCACGTTATCTCATCTGCTTTATATAATGCAGTGAGACAGAACTGGAGAATAAAAGTGATGCCGATGAACTACAGATCTGGAAGCAGAGCGGGATGCTGATGCAGCGGTTAATAGGGACATAGGCTGACGGTTTAAAGTGTTGACGTTGTAATTCATGATTGACATGAGAAAATGCATTGTTTATCGATTTTGGCCAAGTTAAGTGTAACATCTAACATGGCGAATGGCAGCAGGGGAGAGGTGCTTTCGCTTTGAGGATATCCTGTTTAAACCCTGTGCACAGTTCTCCATTTTGAAGCTGCTAACTTCCTCTTGCATTTGATGTCGTGACCCAGCATCTTAAGTTCCTTATATTGCTCAAAGTTTAACAGGGTGAATATTCCTCCTTTTACACATTGACAGAGAAAAAAATGCCCAAAAAATGAAAATGTTATTATTATGCACTCATTAATGAATTAAAAAACCTTCATATAGATATTTTTATACAGTGATAGTTCAACGTGACCACAACCTATCCAGCTGCAACACAAACTAAAAAAAAAGCATAATTTAAAACCACAATAAATTAGTTCACTTTAATTGTGCGCTAGGTTTGCTCTCATTATGTTTGGCTATGGCACTGGAGAGCTAATGAAACAATGTTATTGATGTCTATATTATATTTTATAGTTGATCTGAGATCTGCAGCAGAGATAACAACTTCAGTCTGGTTTATTCCACACACAAATCTATTGTTTGCCTTCTGAATGCTTTACATCTAGTGTGATATTATGCTTTAAAGGGGTCATATGATGTTGCTAAAAAGAACATTATTTTGTGTATTTGGTGCGCATCATATGACCCCTTTAATAGACAGCTCATGGTCACTGTGAGCTGTCATTGTATGGAAAATATGTATGTGAAGATTCTTAAAATGCCCCTATTATGCCTTTTCGAATATTACCTTTCATGCAGTGTGTCATGTAGCTGTATGTGAACATAAACTATCTGTAAAGTTGTGAAGCCGACAGTGCACGATATATAATGTTATTGTCTATCAAAAAAAAAAGAGTCAGCTCACAATCGCCTAAACGAGTCGTCAGGAATTCGAATCTTATTCTGTTACGGCTCTACGTCATGAAGTAACACATTTGCATAATGTCTGCCCACGTTCTACGTCGCCAACTTGCCCGCCCACAAACAGCAAAATTTCTGTCATGGCAATGGGCGTTTCGTTTCCGACACGCACTGTATGCGGTAGACCAATCCAGAGCCAATCTCTACGTCTCTGGACCAATCACAAAGGACTGCGCCATCTGACCAATCACAGCATTGAGGGCTCACGGAAAGGAGGGGTTTAGAGAGACTGATTCTTTGAACTGCTTCGCACGAGTCGTTTACGAATAATTTAAAAATGAGGTAAAATTAAATCTATTTTTTGAGAAAAATAACGTGTTTTTTTACCTTGTATGCATGTAAACCTGTTTTAGGAGACTCATAAAACAATATTAGCAACCTTAAAATGGCATAATAGGGCACTTTAAATTATTTTGTGTGTTCCACTTCTTTACTAGTCATGCTCAACTACTCTTAAATGTTAAAACCTCTAGAACTCAAACTTACTAAATGGTTATGTATATCATGAATGGCCACACTTATACTTTTTATTCCATTGACTTCCATTCATATGCATGCAAATGCGGCAATTGGAAATGCAACTGCTGCGTTCCAAATTGTGGTGAACACTGATCTGTGAATTTGAGTCACGTGAAGATGTGTGACTAATAGAAGATGGATGTGTCACGGTATGACCTCTTAGCTGAATTACCACTACCTAAATGTAAAACCTGCAGGTTTGCTGTGTTGCAGTAAAGTGTAGATGTTTTTTTTTTTTTTTACATTTTGTATTTAATATTATGTTGAATGCATGACTTTAAGAAGGATACCATGGAGTGTGACATATCACAACCTTTGCAGTGTCCAAAGAAATTTTGCATGCACAAAGTCCAGTGTGTCTACAGAATCAGTCCTGTTATATAAACGCTTCATAAGATTGTGCATCATGTACTTGGGTGTGTTTAGAAATTTACAACTAAACATCAATTTCAGATGTTTTTCTGAACAAAGAAAAACAAATCACATTACGTTAGGGCAATCATTTATTTTCTAATTCAGTGATTTTATTTTATTTTTTCATATTGAAGGTACATCCTTTAACTCATGCATGTGTCAACACAAACCCTGTAGTGCTTTGATTGATTCTTTTCCTTCTCCTTTATTGTTTTGTTTTTAACCCTGATGCGATCACATGGTGAGTTCTCTGAATTGTCATGACTTCCAGGTGGACATTTTCTTCTGTTTCTGTCACATCTGACTATCTTGAGTATCAGTTTCTGTATCAATTCCCTCTTGCTTTCTGTGGAAGCCAGCTCTGATAAAACACGAGGCCCTGCCGTTTTATACGATCAGCTCAAGATCTGTAACCCACAAGAACAAGACATTTACACACGCATAGCTATCACATTGTTTTACATTTGTAGGAGTTACAGAAAATGCTCATGTTTAATCAAAGAGAGAAAAAGAGCATGAAGAAGTTGAAGCAACTAAGGGCACATTTTCAAAGACACACTTCAAAAAGAGGCTCGCTGTCTCTCTTCCTGGCTGACACCGCCCAACTTCCTGTCATCCTGTCACGACAATGCCAGACCCCATACTGAGCTTTCTCTTGCTCTTTTTCTCTCTGAATCTATCTCTCACCCTGTTTATCTATATCTGATTCATAACTTCAAAGAGCTTCAGAAAGCACCTCTTAACAGTTATCTCCCACTGTTTTCTAATTATGTTTTCAGCACTCTGCCTCCAGTGTGTACTGATATTTTTTGTAGATTAAAATGTATTCAAGTATGCTTACTGGTGAAGGCATGTTTGATCTCCACAGTGGCTGCACTCACAGACACAGTTCTGTTAATACTACTTTATTTTGTTGCAACTTGTCAAAATGGATTACAGAAATTTTATGTGGACTTTTTCTGTTTTTGCTGTTGAATCATGACTTTTAGTGCACAATACATCAGAGCCCAGCCCTACAGTCAAGTGCACACAAGTCTGGATAACTCAAACGACATGTGGTTATTACCATGTGTATGTATGTATGTGTTGTTTGAATGCGAATGAAAGAGCCAGAGAGAGAAATCAAGCAGTGAGTGTAATAAAGATAGCAAATAGCTAGTTCTGATGTGACTGAACGTGTGTAGCCTGAGGTGTGTGGTTTTGGCCTTGGCCTTAAGTAGCTCCAGTGTTTCTTGATGTGAGGGAGATGTAGCCACAGGCTCCTGAATCCCAGCATTCCTCACTCTCGCTGCCTGCATGCATCAACATGCACTCCACTGGAATTTGCACACTCGTACGCACTTCTTTCAGCCCATCTATGTATTTGCTGCTTCAGGTGACCTGTTTTCATACAGAATGTCATCTTCTCTTCTTGAGTTTATGTAAGCATGCACAATTGTTTTGAGGTATTTTGTGTTGCTCCTAGGGTTGGGTACCGAACTCTGTACTTTTAAGGGTACCGACCGAATTGCGTCGGTACTACTGAGTACCGATTCACGTTAAATCAATCGGTGCTACATTTCGGTAACTGAGAACGCATCTGGGCGCATACTCTACAGAGAGAGAAAGAGAGACCCTGTGACGTGATGTCACCCCTGCAACTCCTTCAAACATCACACAGGGCAAACCGAAATGTTGTGAAGTGTGGTTACATTTCTAGGGCCATATGGTTCCGCTTGCCTCTGTATGTATGAATGGCGGAAACGCGTTTTGTTTACTACACAAATAATGATTTTCGGCCTCTGTGTCTCACTATATGACGGCATGAACACAAAAACTTATTCCCCAGAGCTGCTGTGAGAGTCACTTTGCGAGAATTTTACCGTTTCATTTGAGAAAATTAGCATCATCATACTGTATACACACAGTAGCTTCATGTCTGTCAAAATAAAAGTGCAGTTTAACATGTAACAGAAATATATTACT
>NW_015667354.1:1813506-1818571 GCF_001515625.1 Sinocyclocheilus rhinocerous
AAGAAGTTTGTAGGGCCCTATTGTTCAAAATGTTGAAATTGAGACTTTGGGACTTATTTTTTCACAGAAATAAATGTTTTTGTAATTACACAGAGAGTAAAGTACCGAAAAGAAGGTACCTTTTTTTTTATATATATATATATACCGTTGGGTATATGCCATTCTTTTTTTTTTCCCCCCAGAGGGAAATTTTCTGTTGTTGGTAATACAGTAAGACCCGTAAAAGGGGATGCACAAAAAAGAAAAAAGGAACATATATTCACACAATTACAGGAGTGAAATACATAAGTAAGGGGCCGTTTAAGGATTTTATGACACCTTCGGTAAAAAATGAAATAACAGAAATAGCCAAGCAGCAGAAATGAAGGCTACTAAAAGATAAAAATGCGTAAATTAAATACTTATCATTCTGATAACAGCTAATGCCACCATATTCTACATAACTTTTAAAGTCTTCAGATTGCTGTTCTTTTCACAGCAATCGCGACTGTCGTCGCAGATGTCAGTTCCAGTTAAAACATATTTCACACTTATATCGCAGCTTTAGATATCTAACCAGTTATGCCACACAGACACTGCAACAGGGGTGCACAACTCAGGGGGCATTTGCACGACACCATTTTCAACTAAAAGCAGAAAACTTGTTATGCATTTTTTGTCTTTTCATTTACATGACAATGACATTTTGAGTGCCTAAAAATGCAAACTTTTGAAAACAAGTTTCAAAGCACAAGTTTTCAAAACTATACTGTTATTATACCTGCATTAGTCTCGCGTAGCCAGACCTTCAGACTGACGGCTGAAGGTCTGGAATCCATGGCAGCTTTCATTGGCCAAGGCCCGCCCATGAGGCCATTTGACCGACATGTCACACAACCAATCACAGTTCGTTTCGTTCAGCGGCACGTTTCAGGGCGTGGAAATATTTTTGAAAAAATTTATTTTCACATACTTTTGAGAATCCAGCATTTAGTTGATCCTGATAAGCGCTCGTCGTCACAGTTGTAAACATGACGGCTTTCTTCTTTCATGAGTGGGTTTGGCGTCACGGCATCTTTGTTTCCAGGCGGAACGTTAAAGAACGCAGCACGCATGTCTCCCGGAAATTCTGTATAATTCAACCAATCCGATGACGACTTCGAAACTCCTGAAGTGTTTCCACTTTTGTGTCCCATATGCATCAGACGTTTAGCCTTTAGTTGATCCTTCCTGATAAGCGTCGTCACAGTTGTAAACATGACGGCTTTCTTCTTTCATGAGTGGGTTTGGCGTCACGGCATCTTTGTTTCCAGGCGGAACGTTAAAGAACGCAGCACGCATGTCTCCCGGAAATTCTGTATAATTCAACCAATCCGATGATGACTTCGAAACTCCTGAAGTGTTTCCACTTTTGTGTGCCATATTCATCAGACATTTAGCCAACGGTCTGTGGGTGTGATGTCTAAGGCTGAGACTATACCTGCGTAAACTATGAAAATGTGAATTTGTGAAAACCTGGCATGCATAATACAGCAGCATTTAAAGTTTTTTTGCAGATCCATGTGAACTGAGAGTGTGTAGACAACATTGTCTTCTGTCTGCAAAAAAAAAAACACAAAGAAAAATCTTTTGCTTTTTTAGTATGTTGTTGTCATGTAAACGTACACCCAGTTCTTGGAGAGCCACAGCCCTGCAGAGTTTAGCTTCAACCCTAATTTACGAGTTCACCTGCCCATCCAGTCTTAATAGTTAATGATAAACGAACTTGGCTTGCTGTCCTCGACCGAGAGGAAGCCTCGTAATGCTGATTGACAGGACTGAATGATTAGGCTAATCCTGAACCTATGTTTGGAACTTCATTTAAACGAATCTGATCCAGCTCATGAAGTCCATCAGATTTATTTGAAAACTACATGGTATGTGTGTTGGACCAGGGTTGATCTGCCTGGCTGTGGCCCTCTAGGAAGTGAATTTTGCACCCCTGCACTACACGATTTTTGCCCTGATTTTAAAAGACATTGTGACAACATCTCAAAATCGAACTGACATCGGTGACCGTACACATGAGATCGCTATGTTTGAATTATCAATGAGGCGATCCAATGCTTGCCCTGCCCTTACCTTTTTCTGATTGGTCCAGTGTTTTGAAACTGACTGCCAGTGTTGGGCTAGTTACTCAAAAAATGTAATATATTACTCATTACTAGTTACTCCTTTCAAAAGTAGTATTATTACTTTACTTATTACCTTCTGGCAACAGTAATTAGTTACACTACTAGTTACATTACTTTTCTTTCACGCCCCACGTAAGTTGCATATCTTCCCCATAAAATTCTTCTAAAATGTAACATGTTTCTGCCTCATCATTTGACCACAATCCACATTGGATCGCAGTCAGAAGTTATTACAAACACTCAGTAGTGATTAATAGTAACATTTAAGTAAAAGTGTTGTACTGTATTAATCTCATTAATTGTCGTGTAGCTTGAAGCTAATTGTAGCTATAATTTCTGTTTTACCTATATACGATTATATTCCATGATGCATTTTATCAAAAGAAATCATAAGTTCATAAGAAAATGTTTCATTCTCTAAAAAGATTTGGGTGGGCAAGCCATGTAATGCCAGAGTAAAGTAATGCCACAACGTCCATAATGCCACAACTTTACATGGCATGTTCAGATCATCTTTTCTTCTGACAAAATCAATGTAATGGCAATATTTCCATCTGCTGAATGTAAGCTTTTTCATATTCCATATGTCTGCTGCGCCTGTGACTTCATGTGCCTGTGCAAGTTGTGAAAATTATGAAAATAAATCGAGGAATTATTGGATTTTATCTTTAAATCAGTAGGGGTTGAGGCATTGAAAGTAACTAAGTAACTAGCTGTTTTATGGATGGTAACTGTAATATTATTACTGAAATCTTATTAGTAATTAGTTACAATACTAGTTACTGCAAAAAGCAATATAATTTCTGTAACTAGTAATTAGTAACTACCCAACACTGCTGACAGCAGAGCCGGTGTCAAAAGTTGAAATTATTCAACAACGCTGTGCTTATGAGTGAGACACTGAACAAGCGAATGCCGCGCATATGTAAAGAACACCCGTCTAGCATATGTTTATGTACAATTAAAAAGCCGCACAGTGGCATGCAAAAACTCGTTCTGTGTGAACCGGTCCTCCTGAGGTAGTCTAGCTTTGAGCAATGAAAAGCAATAGTACAGACAAAGTGAATACAGAATCCCTCCTTTCATGTATGGTATTGCTGTATGCGGTTAGGATTTAAACGTTCTTGAAATATGACCACATACAATGTTCTTTGTGTTTGAGAACAAATGTGTGAATTCACTATGGAAGTAGCCTACACCTGTTCTTCTTATTGGAAGACAGTTACAGATACCTAGCATTCTTTGAAGTAATTTTAGCAGCATGTGTTTTACTGAAAGTACATTATGTTGTTTGATTTCCATCAATATGACGGATAACTAAATGTCTGTTTTCTTCTTTGTTTTTTTTTTGTATTTTTCAGAGCTGTGGGAAAGACCTGTCTTCTCATCAGCTACACTACCAATGCTTTCCCTGGGGAGTACATTCCCACAGTGTGAGTACCACAATCATTTAAAATGTTTATATTTTTACTTGACATTCATGCCGAAATGTTGAGAGATTGTGTGGGTTGGGTGTTTTCACTCAGGTTTGATAACTACTCAGCAAATGTTATGGTGGATAGCAAACCAGTCAACCTGGGCCTTTGGGATACAGCTGGACAGGAAGACTACGACAGACTGCGGCCACTGTCCTACCCTCAGACGGTACAATCCACCATAAACATTTAGTGGTTGTAAAATATTAATACAATTTAAAATAACTGTTTTCTCTTTTAATGTATTTTAAAATGTAATTTATTCCTGTGATGGCAAAGCTGAATTATCAGCACCAATTACTTCTGTCTTCAGTGTCACATGGTCCTTCTGAAATAATTTCAACATGCTGATTTGGTGTTCAAGAAACATTTCTGGTTGTGCATTTTAAAGTTTTGCTACTTAATATTTTTATGGAAACTATGATACATTTTTTCAGGATTCTTTAATGAATAGAAAATTCAAAAGAACATGCATTTATTATTGATTTTGTAGCATTATAAATGTCTTTACTGTCACTTAATCAATTGAATTGAATCCTTGCTGAAAAAAAATCTTTGACAAAAAATCTTACTGACAAACTTTTAAACAGTAACATTTATTAAAGGGCTACTCCACCCCAAAAATGAAAATTCTGTCATTAATTACTCACCCTCATGTCGTTCCAAACCCGTAAGACCTCCGTTCATCTTCGGAACACAAATTAAGATATTTAAGATATTATAGACAGCACTGTAATTACCACGATCAACGTCCAGAAACGTATCTCCTCCGCGTCACCCTGTAGCACCATTTTGGAGAATATCTGCTGGACGTAAACAGTGTATGCTGTTCTGTGTCAGCTGCAGTGTTGGGCAAGTTACTCTGAAAATGTAATCAAATTACTGATTACTGGTTACTCCTTTTAAAAGTAATCACGTTACTGTTCTGATTACTTTATTTCAAAAGTAATTAGTAATTAGTTACATGACTAGTTACGTTACTTTTTTCTCCATGAAATTTATGAAATCCCAGCATACACGCTCCCGATAAATATTTGTTATTAAAGCATCAACATTCACAGAACACAGTTATTTTTATCAAAATCTCACAAATCTCTGTTATAACACAATAAATATATGCATAAGGAATCTTTCATAATGTCTACAATTCGTGTATTATAATGAGAGGATTCGTAAGCACTCAAATTTAAGCACTGCATTGCTCAACGCTGCAAACACGTGTTATAGCCTAAATAAAAAGTCTGCATACGCTTGCCTTGCACCTTTTAATCGTTTATATTTTATATTAGTTAATGTTGCTTTTGTGCAATGGATGAATAACAATTTATTTGTTTTAGATATTTTATGTTTAGATATTTCTATTTTACGGGAGTCCCGTGAATCATCCCACACCAGCACTCGCCCAACTCACCCCGCGCCCCACTCTGTTGCGTCGTG
>NW_015667354.1:1818949-1838723 GCF_001515625.1 Sinocyclocheilus rhinocerous
GTTCAAATCAAAGCGTAAATAAACGTAGAAAACGTATCCGTGTGGTGCACAGCATACGCAGTTCAGTGGATACTCTCCAAAATGGCGCTACGGTGACGCAGAGGAGACGAATTGTTGAATAAAGTCGTTATTTTTGTTTTCTTTGCGTACAAAAAGTATTCTCATTTGGAACAGGTTGTGTCGGGTTTGGAACGACATGAGGGTGAGTAATTAATGACAACTTTTATTTTGGGGTGAAGTAACCCTTTAAGTTCATCCGTCAAAATGAATGCCCTCTGATGGTATTTTGCAGGATGTGTTTCTCATCTGTTTCTCTCTGGTGAGCCCAGCATCGTTTGAAAACGTCAGAGCCAAGGTGAGTCCTTATGGGTGGTTTAGTATTGGTCTTAATAGAATACAAGCACGGTCACACCAGAATAAGCCTACAGACAAAATCCAGTAGCAATCAACAACATTCACATGCACAATAACCTGCTGCCGTTCTATGCATGCTTACAACATTCCCACATGTACACATACCTTCATGCATGCCCTTAAACACTTGCTCTGCATTGGACTGGACACTAGATGCCACTGTGCATTAATCCATGATGCATTTGCTGACCTTAATTACAAACGTTCATATTCATATAGCGATAAAGTGGGCATGATGTCAACATCAGCCGCTATTAAAAAAAAAAAGTTTTGGCTTTGTGAGAATTTAGACATTCACAAATGAAGGCTGAGTTCCATCAGTGGTATTCAGCTGTTTTGAAAAGGAAAGTGGTTTGTGCTCAGGAAGCATCATCTTTACCTGTATGTTTTCCAGCCAGCCAAAAGGTTCATTCAGTAGAGACTCTATTTAGTAAGTTATTTATCTACCTCACACTCACAAACCCCACTAAGGGAGTATAATAACAGTGCTAGCAGCTCAGCTGACCTTGACATCTTCTCCATTAATGCAACTGTAGATGCCTGACAGATACACACCACTTTTGTCCTGTTACAGTTAGCATGTTTAAACTGCCTCTATTTCACCCTGACAGAGAGCATTTTCAAGAGTGATCCCAAAAGGGAAAATGACGGTTCTCTGCGGAGAATGTAGTGAAAATAATCCAGTGTCCTAGGGGCAAAAAGAGTGCCGTACAGTCCTCTAGGGTTCAGGTGATGTAGATAGGTTCAGGAAGGCTGGTTAGTTTACCTTTGACTCTGGATTGTGATTCTGGGATGATATCTTGTATTACTACGGTACTTACTCTTTGCTCCCTTAAGCTATCAGGATTCTAACAAAGGAATGTAGTGTATCCTGCTTAGACCAGCAGTCCTGGTTTAGCTAGTTAAGAAGCCTGGCATGCTATGGATAAGCATGTCTTTGTAAGAAGTTATAAAAAATAATTTTTTGAAGAGAAAATGTCCCTGACATTAAAATTCAAATACTTTGTGAGGGACATGTTCTCTTTAGAAAGCTAAAAGTTTTTTTTTTTTCAGAAAATCTTGTTCTCTCTATTCAAATCAATAGAGTATTGTTGAGATAAACAGACATCTCTCTGTCGCAAAAGATTATTGATTCCAGGATCTGAGTTTACATCAAAGTGCAGTTTGACTGGAGAAAATCAGCAAATATCTTAAACTTAAAGGCATAGCTGAAAATTCTGTCATGATTTTCACACCAGCATGGCGTTCCAAACGCGTATGACTTTCTTCTGTGGAATATAAAATAATTTTTTTTTTTAAATGTCTCTTTATGTTTTCACTAAAATGAAAGTCAGTGGGGTCCTGTGTTGTTTTGGACCCCAACAGCCTTCAAAATATGTAATTTTGTGTTTGCAGGGAAAATTTTTTTTAAAGATTTGCACACTTATTTAAATGCATACTTATTAAAAATATAAAACTTTACAATAAGATTCAATTTGTTAACATTAGTTAATGCATTATCTAAACAATTTTGCTGCATTTTTAAATTTGTATTAATGTTCATTTATAAATACGTTATTGTTCATTGTTAAATTATGTTTGTTTATAATACACAATAGATTAACTATTATTAATTTATACAACTTTAAAAAATGTATTAGTATATAGAAACTGACATGTAAGAGCGTTGTTTATTGTTATTTATTGCTTTTGCATAAACTAACTGGTCTTTACAACAGTTTTAAGAACCATTTTGCAAAGTGATACCTGTGCAGAGTGATAGCAAAACGTTGTATTGTGAATATAAACTGAATTGAGCTTGGTAATATAAAGTTGCATTAGTGAGAGCACAAGAACCTAACTGCAGCTGCGAACGTACAAAGAGAATTGACAAAAAAACAAAAAGAGATTCACGTTGATAAAAGGAATCATGATGATCCAACACAAACAGAAAGATAGCTTTGTAATACTGTACCACCCTAGATTTCTTTTCATTAATAAAGATAAAATGAACGAGCAAAGAGAACGAGAGATTATTTTCTGCTGAGTTGTTTTTGTTATTATGCCAGACCTTATCAAGGCCTCTGCAGCATGTTTAAGGTGCCTGAGATGGAACGGAAAGCAAATTGTTTGTGATATCAATAATTCCAGAACCACTCGAGGCTTAATCCGGTCCAATTTACATTGCTTAAAACCAGAGCTTGCATAAACAAGTATGCAAACAGCCCTTTGAATTCTTATTAAGTTCAAACAATGGCAATCTCATCTCGCCGGTTCCTTAATGCTTTTTGCTTTCACTCCTAATCAAAGACCTTCAGAAGCTTCTTCCACTCTTTGCTTTTTCTACCCTCCCGGTCGTTCCCTTTATTATTTCTACAGTATATTCCTGAGAAGTAACCATGGTAACACTGGCCATATGCAAATTTAGTCTTGATAAATTGTGCGAGGTTGAGGAGACAAATTAAAATCTATTTAAAGTGGGGAGGAAAGCGCATACATGCACTGGGGGTTGTAAGACGTCACATGGCCTGTGCTTACGCATCCATTCGGTAGCAATCACCTGCCATGGAGATGTTAAGTGCGAAGAGATCATTTCTCACTTTCTGGGCTGATAGTACCTGAAAATGGGGTGCTGCAATAATGCTTTGCTTTGACTAGATTAGAAAGCGAGGCTTAGGAAGCTAAGTAGCGACCCACCTGCCCACCAATCATAAATGCCACTGCAGATGTGCTGATTTCTAACGAAGGCCACGGTTTTGTGTTTCTAAACCCTTTTGAAGTCTCTTATTAATAAGCTTGAAGAGAAAAAAAAACAAAGACACATTTAAGTTTCATGCAAAAGCCTTAATAGATGAGCCTCTGTAGATCAAATGCAGGACTGAAAGGGAATTGATGTAGGCTAGTGCCAGATTTAGACCCTGAGTCATAGAAGTATCAAGGATATGTTTGTTTACTGCTTTCTTTAAAGTGATATTTTATTGTGTGCAGTTTAGCTCATAGTGCAGTGTCTGTGTTTTATTTGTCTCCATCTGTAAAGCTACAGTATAAGTGTAGTGCTAAATTGCTCTTCAGAGATCAAAACATCATTGACAGTATTAACTTATAAATGGATGTCTGCTTTGTTGTTTTAGACTAGGGTGACCATACGTGCCATTTTCCCAGGACGCGTCCTGGCCAGGATTTGTTTTGGCTTTGTTTTCCTGTTTTCATGCTTGCTGAAGGTAATGATCGAAAAGTAGTTTGACCAATAACATGCAAGCATTGTACATAATGGACCAATCATGGCGTGTGAGAAGGTGGGATCTACGGTCAAAGCGATGCAATTACGCGTACATATTAGGTGTGTTCGACTTAAAAGCAGTGCGGCTCAGACCGATCAGTGTTTGACATCAAAGTACCTCGAGAGCGTTTCGAAAGCGTAACCGTCTGTATGGTACTTTGATGTCATACACCGATCGGTCTGCACACGCAAACAAAGCCAAAACCTAGATATTTTAGGCAATATAGAAATCCTGGCCGGGAAAATGGCACGTATGGTCACCCTATTTTAGACCGTGTTTGCCGATATAAAACTTGTGCGTCTGTTGGGATGGCAAGGACACTGTAGGCTTACTATAACAATGCTCTTGTGCCCATTGTCCACCCAAGTTCTGCTCAACGTGACTGCATGGGTTGCTTTGTGCAAGAAAACAATGGTGTTTGTGATTGTCAGATTAAAGACAACATTCAGAGGCCAGGCCTTGAGAAGTGCAGCAGTCCTTGTGCACCATAAGTTTTCATAAAGCTTTTTCATCTGCTCTGCAGTGACTAAGTTAGAAACAGTTTTTGCTGCATTTTTCACATAGTCTGCACACTTTCTGAGATACCACTGACATTGTTTTTGTGCTGAGCTTTAACCAATGATTCAGTCAGTGCTTTTCTGAGGAAAATCTTTTCAATAAAAAGGCCTTGGCACATTTAAAAATGACAGGCGTAAAGCAGAACAAACTGAACATGTCCATTAGCGTGTATTGTAGCGTCCATTTGAAATGAATGGCATTCTGCATCTCAATGTGCCTACTTATACTACCCCCTTAAAGTATGTACTCTTTTGGTGAAGAAAAAGTACACACTTTGAGTGTGTAGTAGAAGAGTAGGCAAGCTTTGGGACATACTCGGTGCGTTCCAAACAGGATATATCGCCCTCCGAAGGGCACTTTGGAGTGAAAACAATCATGGCCGCCATATTGAAGGGTTCTTCCAAACCGAAGTGCTCAAAACTGGCCACTTCAAAGGGCCCTTCGGAATGAAGGTTTTCGAAGGGTACAACTGATGGACACTTCGGGCTCCCATGATCCTTTGTGCAGATTCTTTGTATGATGACGGCGCCTCCGTGTGGGCACGTGATGATGCCGCAGAAGGGTACTTCAAGAAACACCCTTCAACCCTTCGAAGCTCTCACTCAGGAGGGTAAACCCTTTGAAGGGTTTAGGGCATAGGGATGAGCCCTTCCAAAAGGAACGCAGGGACTATCACATCACACAATTGCGTCTTTAAAGGACCACTCTGTCGCACCTGTTACACGCACCCTGTCACTGTACACTGACCTGTCAATCATCTTGTCACAGTTAACATCCTCCACATTTCATTTCATTTAACTTATTACCGTACTGGAGAGAAAAGAAGTAGCTCGTTGATCTGCCAGTCGCGGGTTTTTCATGCGGAGAACTCTGCTCATATTTTCTGCATAATGATGCATTTAAAAGTTAACGACCAAATGGATGTTTATAAAAGTTCACATTACTGTTGCAGATGAAATATAACACGGATAACAATAAATAAATATTTTTTTACCAGGTTAAATGTTGATTATTAGTAACTCAAACTCCTTTTCGTAAACCTCTCTACCTAACAGTCGATCGCGTGCATCCGGCACGTTTGTAGTTTTCTTAACGCGTTTTATTCGTGTTTGTAGTTCTGGACCGAATCCTTCTCCAAAGCGCAATGGATTGTGGGCAATTTTAGCCATTAGAGTGTGCACGGATCCACACTTCAAAAATCGACCTGAAATAGTAGGCCATCCGGGGACTTTTGGCATACTCTTTTCAACATACTATGCTTTGGGACACGCTTATTCTAATCTCGCATACTATTTAGGATGGACATTATGAACACTGAGACGCAGGGACAGACTTGCATAGAGATTGGTTGTGGGAAGGAGCAAGCATTAACAGCTCAACTGCATGAAGAGATCAACTTTAAACAGCTTTGTAGCCTGTGTATTTGACAACAGACAGGCAAAGAAAAATACCACAGAGTCTAAAGATGTACTGATAAACAGATGTGAATTAACGGTTTTGATCTGCTCCTCTGCTCCCTCTAGTGGTACCCAGAGGTGAGGCACCACTGCCCTTCCACTCCAATTATTCTGGTCGGCACCAAGCTCGATTTGAGAGATGAGAAGGAGACCATCGAGAAGCTGAAGGAGAAAAAACTGGCTCCAATCACTTACCCACAGGGTCTTGCATTGGCCAAAGAAGTTGGTAAGGCAGCAGCAGTGCAGCTTTTTACATCACTAGATGACAGTTTGCCGTCAAGATTGTTTTTTGTCAGAAATTATTACTTTCATTCAGCAAGGATGCATTAAATTGATCAAAAGTGACAGTAAACACATTTGTAATGTTATAAAATATTTCTATTTCAAATCAATGCTGTCCTTTTGAACATTCTATTCATCATTTGCAATAATAAATATTTCTTCAGCAGCAAATCAGCATATTAAAATGATTTGCTGAAGGATGATGAGACACTGAAAACTGGAGTAATGGCTGGTGACAATTTTTTTTTTTTTACATTTTAAAATATAAAATACTACACTTTAGTATAGGGACCAGTTCTCACTATTAACTAGTTGTTTATTATTATGCATATCACTAGCGTATTGGCTGTTTATTAGTACTTAAAAAGCACATACAGTATTATGCATGACCATATTCTACATCCCTAATCCTACACAATAACTAAAATTAACAACTACCTTACTAAATATTAATCAGCAATAATTAGGAGTTTACTGAGGCAAAAGTCATGGTTAATGGTTTGTTAGTAGTGAGAATTGGACCTTAAAATAAAGTGTGACCAAATATATTAAAACAGATAACAGTTGTTTCAAATTGCAAATATATTTAACAGTATTGCTATTTTTTTTCTTTTTACTGTTTTTTGATCATATAAATACAGCCTTGGTGAGCATAAGAGACTTTGAAAAACATTCAACAATTCTTACTAACCTTTAACATTTGAACAGTTCTCTATTTGAGTTATATATTTCTGAAATGAGGCATCAAAAAAAAAAAGATTTGTTTTCCACTTTTTGAACTCCAGACTGCAAAAGTTCTATTGGAAATCTGTTCAAAGAAAAAAAAAAGAGATAAAAATAAGGCTTAAGATGCAAGACAAATGCAAACACTGTTTATTGTCTGTTTCTTTGTAACATATAATTACCACATAGTCTTTAAATACACAAAATTACAAAGCACTACATATCAGGCTACAGATTTAGATGCTAAATGCAATTTGTTCTCAGTGTGATTTGATCTAGCATTTGGGAGAACACATGGGCTAGTCCTCCTACATGCTCAGATATGACAGATTTGTGCACACCTAATGCACCCAGGCATCTGGTGCTAAATATCCCACTCATAGTGGATCAGAGATGCTTCATACAAACTATGCTTATAATATATATAGAGAGAAAGGAAGTGTTGTTAACAAACCTGATCTTTGTGCGTCTGTGTGTGCAAACAGATGCAGTAAAATACCTGGAGTGCTCTGCTCTCACTCAGAGAGGTCTGAAGACAGTGTTTGATGAGGCCATTCGTGCTGTGCTCTGCCCACAGCCCACCAAGGTCAAGAAGAAGGGCTGTGTACTGCTTTAAGGATGCACGGTACATTTTATGTGTGTGTGTGTGTGTGTGTGTGTTTTTCTGTTGAGATGGAAGTTAGGTAAGGTGGCAGGGGTGGATTTGTCCTTTTTACATCACTGGATGACAGTACAGTTCAAAAGTTTGGCATCAAGATTTTTTTGTCAGAAATTAATACTTTCATTCAGCAAGGATGCATTAAATTGATCAAAAGTGACAGTAAACACATTTGTATTGTTATTTTAAAAAATTAATTTTAAATACATGTTCTTTTGAACTTTCTATTCATCAAAGAATCCTGAAAAATGATTTCCACAAAAATATTAAGCAGCATTTTCAACATTGATAATTAATAATAAGAAGAAATATTTCTTGAGCACCAGATCAGCATATTAAAATGTGAATCATGTGACACTGAAGACTGGAGTAATGTTTGCTGAAAATTCTGTTTTTAAAATATATTAAAACAGAAAACAGTTATTTCAAATTGTAATTATATTTAACAGTATTACTGTTTTACTGTATTTATGATCAAATAAATACAGCCTTGGTGAGCATAAGACACTTTCAAAAGCATTCAACAATTCTTACTAACCTTTAAATTTTGAACGGTTCTGTATTTGAGTTATATATTTCTGAAATAAGGCATCAACAACAAAAAATTTATTTGTTTTCCACTTTTTGAACTACAGACTTAAACAGTTTATAGCTGCAACAGTTCTATTGGAAATCTGTTCGTAGACAAAAAAAAGAAAGAAAGAAAGAGAGCGAGAGAGAAAAAATCAGGCTTAAGATACAAGACAAATGCAAACACTGTTTATTGTCTGTTTCTTTGTAACATATAATTACCACATAGTCTTTAAATACACAAAATTACAAAGCACTACATATCAGGCTACAGATTTAGATGCTAAATGCAATTTGTTCTCAGTGTGATTTGATCTAGCATTTGGGAGAACACATGGGCTAGTCCTCCTACATGCTCAAATATGACAGATTTGTGCACACCTAATGCACCCAGGCATCTGGTGCTAAATATCCCACTCATAGTGGATCAGAGATGCTTCATACAAACTATGCTTATAATATATATAGAGAGAAAGGAAGTGTTGTTAACAAACCTGATCTTTGTGCGTCTGTGTGTGCAAACAGATGCAGTAAAATACCTGGAGTGCTCTGCTCTCACTCAGAGAGGTCTGAAGACAGTGTTTGATGAGGCCATTCGTGCTGTGCTCTGCCCACAGCCCACCAAGGTCAAGAAGAAGGGCTGTGTACTGCTTTAAGGATGCACGGTACATTTTATGTGTGTGTGTGTGTGTGTGTGTGTTTTTCTGTTGAGATGGAAGTCAGAGAGGGAGAAGTGCATGCATAAAATTTCAGATACCACCTCAATTATAGCAAACATCTTTTGTTCTATTGCTGCTTTGCAGTAGTCGCGACTTACAAACACGCTTCCAGGTGGAAGTTAAAGACAGTAATTCTGATTCATGTCAAAGGCTATTTTTTAAAAAGAGGATGTGAGGAGATGCAAAAAGTAGAACATCCACTGACCTTTTGTTCTTTCTGTCTCCAGATTCATCACTGTAAAACAGGTACCAGAGAAATCCACTGGTTTTCTCCCAGAAACCAACAAGGGACGCATTTACATTACGAAAGCCTTTCTTCTCTTTTTAGCAGAATATAACTCTTGAATATGTCACATGATGACAATGAAATAATATTGTTGTTTAGAATATATTTAATCATATTTTAACTGATGTATTGTGTTATATTGTGACTGGTTGTGTTGGAGTGTTTTTGTTGGGTACGCAGTCGTTCTCAAGACAGAATAATAGAGATGATCTTCATTTCTGGACCAAAAAAAGCACAAGTACTTGTTACATAGAGTTGAACTCAGAGGATTTTTTTGACCTATGAATCACATCCACATAATACTTATGTAGTTATTTTAGGCAACAATGGCAAAAATAAACTCTACAACTCTGTTTCCAGACAGTTGTGTTTTTTTTCTCCATCCACCTGATGTATTTTTTTGCCACACTGAAAAATGTTGTAGAAACAATTTTCACTTAGAAATTGCTAGTAAATCTCACTGTTAAGAAAAGTAACACATGGAATTAAATGGAACACTTTAAAGTAGAAAGACTGACAGTATGTTTTGTAAAACATACTCCAGTAATGTTTTTTTTTTTTTAAGTTTCATTAATGGGCTTTTTGTGCCTTTTTATTTTGAGAGTACAGCGGAGAGATGACAGGAAAGTATTGGGTGGAGCGGGATGAGCAAAAGACCAAGAGGCAGGATTCAAACTCTGATCGCTGTGAGCGTAGTTGCGCTATATGTCGACGTACTAACCACGAGGCTATCATCGAATTATAACACCCAACACGTACATCGCTTCCAGTGAATGTATTTTAGAACAATTTGACAAAGCCCTTTGATTCAAATCCTCTAAGGTGCCAATTATAGTTCCTGATGTGATACAGATCAGTGTGTTTCCCCCATTGAGAGCAGAACTACGACTTGAATAGCTTCTCATTGGTTCCTGAAATGCTGAAATTGTAACAGCAGAAATGTGAGCTGTTATTATGATGGCACTCTCTCACCTTACCTGCCCCTCCTCTACTATTAGCTGTGTGGACTTTGTGAGGAAACGACACGCCAAACATTGACTTCAATGGGACTGTCGTGAGCTCACATCAAAGTGTTGCGATTTACGGCAAGTCTTGAAGTGGCACCCTCTTCATCTCGTAGGTTTAGCAGTAAAACGGTGTCAGGCCTGTTTCACACTGCAGAGTTTAGGTGCTGAGCCTATTTTTGCTATGTGTGGCATGCTAAATTCGGCACAAAATAGGTGGAGTATGCACAATAAAAATATTTAACAACATGGTATTTTGCAATAAACTTTTATGAAGCAACATAAAATAATAAAGTGAACCGTAAACCTACTGTTTGAAAAAAGGAACAACTTTCAAGCTTGATACAAGTGCTTTTGGAAGCCTGTTTCTGCTTCAACGTAAAAAGCAGATGCATGCCACTTTATATCTCAAATTGTGACTTTATTCACCATATTTCAATGCAGAAGTAAGCTAGTTCCAAGACTTCTGGTTTATTAGTCTCTAAAGGTAAATAAATAGAAAAATAACAAAGTGCAGTAAATAGCAAACTATTCACACTATAAACCACCAGTGTCTTTATGATTACAAAAAATAAATTAAAATAATATGGTAACAATTACTAGTTTGCAACTTCAAGCAAACAAGAATAACAGAATCTTTCTACAGGTTAAACATGCCCATGCCTCCTCTTATATAAAAATAAGATACATTGTTTCCCATACGTTTTTTTTCTCGCAATGTGACACATCTTATGGTGTGACTTTATAATCTACAATTTCCGGCTTTTTTGGCAATAAAAGCATTTCTGCAATTGTGCCTGTATTGTGCCCAATTTTTTTTTTTATCTCACAGTGTAACTTCATTTCTTATTTAATTTATATCACATTGGCCTTTTTTCACTGAAAACTGACTGAATCACCATTACCATTTAGTAAATCTGATTGAATCCAGATGATAATAAGTAATTTAAGTTTTTCCTCCTTTGTTTAAAAAAAAATCTTGTCCACATGAAAAACGTGCTATGAAGCTCTGTCAACAGCATGCCAAACCAACAGGTGGCGATATAACCCTAGCCGTAAATTCATGTGGGCCCATCAGAACCCTAAAAAAACGCGCACTACAAAGTCACAAGCGAAAATGTCCGGTTTCACCGGCTACACGACGACACTGCAACCGGAGTTTCTGAAAATCTTCATCCTGGCAGGAGTTTTCAAAAAGGTTCAATTTCAGTGACCTGAGTGATACTCCGTTTACGTGTGGACTAACGGCCAAACCGCATAGAAAAAAATGCGGTTTTGAAAATGTGTTCGTGTGGACAGGGCCTATAGACCATTTCAAAGACGTAAACAATAACAAAGGCGTTGGAACGCTACTGCGCATGTCTGGTCCTGAAGCATTTCCGGTAGCGCCATTTTTTAAATCTCAGATCTGTCAAAACAATCGTGTACTTTTTAAGTCTAGCGAAAACGCAACAGTTGCGGTATTAAATTTTTTTTAAATAAACGGTTATTGGAATTACCCTTTAAATATGACTGAGGCGCAAACTTACAAAGAAATTTAAAAGTAGTCTTCCGGACGGCTCTGATTGATGCTGCGTGCGTGTACACGAGAGATGGCAGTAAATGCATATCGCAGTCTAGATGCAATTAACTCCTTAACGGAAAGGTTGGGATCATTTGTTCGTACAATGGATGACATCAGTCTTATGTTTGGTTAAACTGAAGCAAGACAAACAGTCACTTACGTACTTATCATGGTTTGTCGCCAAGATGCCCGGGGAGGTTTTTAATGGACATTTCACTTGCATTGCTGGGTCATGTATATCTACGCAAATATTCATTTTCATATTTATTTGTACAGCGCTTTTCACAATACATATCGTTTCACTGCAGCTTTACAGAACATGCATGTATATTACAACGCTAAATGAATAGGCGCATATGTAAACAATGACGACAACACAATTTTGCATCATACTTGAAGAGTTAACGTAAATAAATACAAATGATCAAATGGGGGAAAAAAACACAACATTTCCTTACCTGAATCGAAATGTGCGCTGTAGATCCACGAGCTGCGAGTTGCTATTCTGCTTCTCGCTTCACTGCTGCAATCCAGGCGCGTTTCTCGGAAATCTAAACCCTTTTATTTCCGATTATTTATAAATTAATGTTAGTTCCAGGCCAGAGGGAGCACCCAACCACCGAGCAACAAGGATCTAATTTTAATTTTGACATTTTAAACAGCAGGATTAAATCAATTATCGTAATCCCACTGTGCATCAAGCGCCTGCCGCCATTGTTTTGAATGCGCTCAAACACTAACCGGAAACGTCCAAGGAACAAAGACATCACTTCCTTAAACCGCCGAATATCCGCTGAAATGGTCCATAGCTACATTTTGGGGTTCCATGTAGATTCTTTACCATTTAAATGTAAATGTGGTTCCCTGTTAGATTTCCCAGTTCTTAAGTTTGTAATGGTGACAGTTGGCACACTTCTGGTAGCCATTTATGGCTTATTAAAAGAAATACTCGATGTAGTGATCCAGAAATAACTGTTTTCTGCACAGAGCCACAGCTCTGAGCAGAAACACCATCAGTGTGAACGCAAAACATGCAGTGTGAAACTGGCCTTATGGTGTTTCCAAATTGTGTTAACGACCTGGCCTCCTGATAAACCAGCTGATAGTTAAGCAGTAACTCAGGATGGCTTACCATGACAGAAGGTGGCCGTTCCTTTGTAATTAGAGAAATAAACCAGGACACCATGAAGTGGAAAATTTTACTTAGATATTTTTTTTTTTTGGCAAGGTATTTATTTCAGTGACTCACAAAGAAATCGTTATGACTCACATATCACAGTGACTTACAAATAAAGCACTCTAACTGTGCGTTCACACCGCCGGCGGCGAGAGCGTCAAAGTGACCGGAAGACATTCATTTTCAATGTGAGCGGGCGGCGAAAAGCGGCGAGGAGCGGCGCGGCGCGTCTTGGCCGGCGAGGGCGTCAAGGAGAGTTGAAATCAGTTCAACTTTATGGTAATGAACTATGACGCTGTTGGGCGGCAACCAATCGGAATGTAGAATTCCTCCGCTTGAGAGGGTCCCAGAGAACGCAGTCCTGTAAACTTTGGTTCCGACCACACATTAGTTCCTAATCAAAATGGAAGAGAGATTAATTATTGCTGTGGCGGGTTTCCCAGTCATTTATGATGTGTCTCTGTCTGTGTACAGAGACGTGAAAATAAAAAATGTTGCTTGGACCAAGGTGTCTGAGGTTGTTGGTGTTTCTGGTGAGTTGCGAATGCGCATTTACGTTATATATTTTCTGAAAATAAGCGGGAATTGCGTGCTAACTTTCGCGCCAGAGGATGTTGCAAAATATTTCTGACATGATGAAACCTATTGGGTTAAACGAAAAATATGTGTTGTATTGATCAAACCCTTATGTAAATTAACCATGGTTTTACTGAGGTTACCACAAAAACAAACGCAGGTACTGTAGTAAAACCATGACCAATTACATTAAACCTTTTATTCACGGTGTCCACTACAGTAGACAGATATGTAACTCCCTCAAAATAAAATATATTGAAAAAAGTTATTTGCATGATTTTTCGCTGGTTTAAAAAATAAATATAAAAAAATCTTACTTTGTGATTTAATCATTCATGCATGAAAGGGTTAAGGCTACACTTTAACCAGGACTGTTTTCAATGTAGGCTGCACACAAATTAATGGTACAAATTATTGTTAATTAAATACAATAAATATATATTCAAAAAAAATTTTACATACATTTTTAAATACATTTAAAATATTGAAATGAGAACACAAAAGCCACGCCACACAAATAGCTTTTAATTGGTTTATTTCGTTAGCAAACATGTAAGTATATTGTTAAGTTCTTTCCATTAATATTTTTTTTACTTTCACATTTAAGATATATCATAAGGTTATACCCTTTTTGTGGTAAGTCTGCACAAGATCAGAACGCTTGTTTGGTATGTTTGCGGCCCCTTTAAATAAAGACCGATCGTGGAGCGTCTACAGGGCAGCCAGAGCGAATTTTGACGCTCTCGCCGCCGGTGGTCAGCGTTGTGGGTAGCGCGGCCAGAGCGATCTTTTGACGCTCTCGCCGCCGGCGGTGTGAAAGCACAGTAAGAGGCAGCGATGGGGTCAGTCCAATGACCAAGGAATGGAATCAGAAAAAAACAGAGCTGAGAGAGTGTGAAAGAGAGTAACACAAACACAATCAAGTGGAGTCAAGAGAGTTCAGCTTCTCATCAACCATTCAAGGGCTTCTAAATTATGTGCCGACGTGTGTGAACGTAAACAGGCTTCAGAGACCGAACTGCGCTCTGAGATCTCGTGAGGTATCGTCTGATCTTCAGAAACCTCCTGCTCATTCGCGATGTGATGAGTCGAGAGAGCAATACCACGAAGATGCCACCAGAATATCAATCTGTGTGAGTGTTTTCCACAGAAAGGAACAAATCAGAAAGCTTCTGGGCGGAAAGTTAGACGGATACATAGGCTGCATAAATCGACAGTCTGATGATGTGTGACTCATCTCTCATTACTCTCATTTGTTACCGCAGTGCATGAAAGAATCGGTTTTGATACAATGGTAATCCATCAGCATTAAATTGCATGTCAGTGCTTGAATGAAGCGTTGCTAAAATGTCATTTTTACTATTTAATTTAAAAGTAGACTTCTAAAGAATGTCTTCATATAGGTGGTCTTTCAAAGGGTCCAAAGTCCATGGATTTGCTGATCATGAAAATCTTCTAAATTGTGTGTGTTGGAAATAGTGTGGAGAACCTGCTGTTGAGGTACTGAGGTCAGATTGGGTTAAATAAGTGGCTTATGCTTCTGTGTGCTCACTGCTCTCTCTCTCTCTTTTTTCTCTTTTTTCAGGGGGCTTCCTGCCACGTGACCATTTTCAGTTTACAACCAAACTAAACAGAAGGTTTATGTACTCAGTGAGCTTGTTTTCAACACATTCCCCCTGAAGCATCCAACAGTATCCTCATGTGTAGAGTTTGGATTATCAAACAGTCTATGTGGACATTTTTGTTACTTCTCCAATTTGATTCCTTCACTCTGGACATAAACAACACTGGTGATATCAATCCATTTATGAACCCAGATTAAGATTGTGAACATACAGAGACATTGATTGACGGACATGCAGCATTTGTGTTTAGGGAGCAATATTTTGTCATATACACTTGTCTGCAGGCAAACTGGAACTGTTGCTGTATTTTAATATTACTTTAACACACACACACACACACACACACACACCTTGTACAGAAAACATGAAGTCCTTACTTTCATAGCTAAGGCTTATTTGCTATTTCAGCAGGAAATACATCAAAAGACAGAAAACCAATAATTTCATGTTGTTTTGTCCGTACTAAAGCTTTAAATTTGCTTACATTTTACAGCATACTGTCAATGAAACAGTGTATTTAATTGACAAATAAAATTACTTAACAACTTCTTATGATTATTCATGTTAATGTTTTTTTTCTATTTTAATTAATTACATCAATGTGTAACATTACCAGCATGTATAGCATGTTTCCTAAAACAAACAATCACCACAGCAACAGTTCTGTGCTGTCATTTCTTATAAATTTTATATAAAATACATTTCACATAAAATGTTAATGATGCACGTTTTTGCAACTCTAGTTGAAACATACTCAATGATTTGGAAGTTCTTTGAACTGCATTTTCTTAGACTCTGTTTCTCAGTGAATTATGTTATATTGGCTGACCAAACCTACTAAACAAGTGAAGAAGAAAAAATCCTCCTTAAAATCTGATTATTTTTTTATCAACCTCACTTTTCTCCTTCACAGTTTCATGACCACTTCCTTTTCTCTGTGTGTGAAAAAAGAAATTGCCTGCCACCAAAGACCTTCATAACATGAAAGTACATTTATGTTTCATGTGAGATTGTGGCTTTATCTTATCACATTTTTTGGCATACTTGTTTCTAAAGCCTTATTCTGAATTCTGAGCAAGAAGTAATAAATCCAAATCAGGGTTAATAAATGATCAATGCTGAAACCACAAGGAATGTCTCAATGGGGGCATGACCCCAACAGTCGTGAGGCTAGAATAATTCAATCGCTGCCTGGCTGCTTCTATAACACCATTAAAAAATAGCTGAAAGTGATTATTTCTGTCCAAAAGCAATAAGTACTTTCCAGTTTTGTGCACAGTATACATCAGACTGTTGCCGTGGGCGGTTTAGACTGTGACCCCAATGACAATCATTTGTGGGAAACGCTAGTCTGGCCATTAAGTGTGTGAACTGACATAGACAGGAGGCATTCAACAGTCATATCTGCTGGAATATATCAGAAATCATCACATAGCCTGAAGGCAGGCTGACGGAACTGATATAACGGAGGCATATGTTACACTAACAAGCAGTCACCTAAAGAGGATTTCTCTTTTTTGATCGCCTTGACCTGTCAATCAATTTAATACCAGTAACACAAATTAATAGTCAGTCCTGGTTCAGCTGGAAATCAGCCAATCTTCAGTGTTTGCAGGCCAGCAGATCCACTCAGTGAAGACAGTAGGAGAGGTTTGACACAAATGATGATGCTCTGAAGCATAGCAGAGAGCTTGGGGGGTTATACTTGTTGACATTTACAAGCCACATGCTGGCTTAATGATGCAGGAACAGAAGCAGCCAGTGCACCTTAGCAATGACCTTTAGCACACTGTGGGAGTGGACCCACAAACCCGGCCGGTCAGATACACAAGACGGTCAGTCTACCTCTGAACTAGCACTCGGACAAGCCACTAATGGAGCTCATTTTTTATGGCAGATAGGGCATGGTTGTTTAAAGGGGGGGTACAATGCTGTTTCATGCATTCAGAGTTGTTTACACTGTTAAAGAGTTGGATTCTCATGCTAAGCATGGACAAAGTTTCAAAAAACAATTTGGACGTATGACGGAGTATTTCTGTCAAAAATCGTACTTCCAGGTTTGTACAAGTTTCGGAGAGTTTTTTTCGATCGTGGCTCTTCATGACATAAACGAGGGTGGAACTCCTTATATGGGCATTTCTCCCGGAAGAATTTTTGTGTTTGTTGACGAACGTTTTATAAACAAGGTCCAGTTCGACTCTGGATTTGCACATTGTTTGATACTTTTTCCGGAGAGAATCGTAAAGCTGTATCTTTCTTTTATAAATATGATAAAACTAAAGACTTTTTGGAGATATGAAGGATGCAGTACTACTCTATAGGTACTCAAGATTAACATGAGATTGGGTGAAACTGTGTGTGTTATGCCCCCTTTAAGGTCTGAGCGGTTGTTTATGGTGGCCCAGGGTTTGATGGATTTTCAGAGAACACCTCTGGGATTTGCTGTTAAGGCATCAACAGTTTTGAAATGCTATAGATACGGCGAATAAACACGGCAGGGATCCCTAAGTCAAGTGCAAGTAATGAGCTATTGATTTCCTGCACCCTGTGACATAATCTTGACGGCACAACATCAGATTCGGACCACTTTTAGCTCGCTTACGAAGGAAAAGAAGCAATGCATTCACTAGAGTTTCTAAACAACACATCTAAATCTTTAAACCTCATATTGTGTTCTGGCTATTTTTTTGACCTGGAAAGAGTATGAAAGGGACCAGCATACAAAAAAATTGCTAATAAATTTCTCAAGCTATGTTATTTAAAACTAACTGATTATAGGCCTCATTGATCTTATACGCTTATTGAGCTTATACTCAGTTTTTGAGTGACTACTGCCAACATTATCCACAAATGATCCACAATTTATTTATTTTTTCACTCAAAAACAGAGGTCCACAAGTTCAGTTCAGATCAATAGAGCTTATGATCAATCAGTTCTAAAAAAAAATTATAATAAAAAATACAAAACCTGTGCTAATTAAAACATGTTGACAAAAAGATTGGATCCAAGATTTGGTCATAATATAGCATAATGAGAGATTTACAATTTACTTTTTGACCGGGAACACAAAATTAGGTAAAGAATTTTCAGCACAGCACTTAATTGAGCAATCTTTTTTTTTTTTTGATTTTAAAACATAACCTTACCATTAGTTCTTGTAATGAAGACAAAATTCTGAAGGTGAAATTGATAGAATTGTTTGAAGAGCAGTTAACTTTCTGTTCTTACCTGGTAACGTGCTTTTAAAGTCTCCAACCATCCATGCACTCAGTGAGAGTGTTTTCTTGTGCATGCATTATATTTTATGACTCTTCAGTGAAAATCCTTTCATCTTTAACCTCTTGAGCGGATCATTCATTCCATTTACTGTCTGATGGCTCTCTTATACTATCTAGGTATCACGGGTTCATATTTTTTGACCTTTTTGATCCCAGATAGCTGATTTAGGATCTATATCAGACATTACCGCTGCATTACACCAGGTGTATTCAAAAAGAAATTCAAAGTTATAAGAGAGTTATGAGGGATTTTATATATCTAATAATTGAATATCTTCTTGTTTTTTTGTTTTTTTTTACTAAAAATAGCCTACCCTTAAACCTCTTAGACAAGTAGAAAAAAGTGAGAACATTTTGTGCAAATACTAATAGAACAGGCATATATCAGAAGTCAGGTCAGATGTGTAACTGTCCAAAATGTGCATCTGAAGCACCTTTTATGTTCCGTCGATATTTAAATGTAAACCAATACAAATCTGTTCCCTGAGGTTTTTCATAAGACCCAAAAAGAAATTCAAAGTTATAAGAGAGTTATGAGGGATTTTATATATCTAATAATTGAATATCTTCTTGTTTTTTTGTTTTTTTTACTAAAAATAGCCTACCCTTAAACCTCTTAGACAAGTAGAAAAAAGTGAGAACATTTTGTGCAAATACTAATAGAACAGGCATATATCAGAAGTCAGGTCAGATGTGTAACTGTCCAAAATGTGCATCTGAAGCACCTTTTATGTTCCGTCGATATTTAAATGTAAACCAATACAAATCTGTTCCCTGAGGTTTTTCATAAGACCACATTTTGCACATCATTTTTCCAATTAAGATCCACATTCTGCTTAAGTAAATGTAATCGAAACTAATATCACTCAAAATTAAGTTTGTTTAGAAATTCACAAATGAAATTGTTGTCAAATAAGGTGTAGCCTATATTGCACATATTGTTTTCATGTTCAAAAATTTGACACAATATGGCTTTTTTCCCTTTATCTGGTTATAGCAATCTGTTTAATGCGTTTATATGATGCTTGCATGATCAAATTATGACAGTTATGGTTAACATGGGAATGTATGCATGTAATAATCATTAGATTCAAAACATTGAAAATCTTGTGCATGTCAGAATTTCAAATTCAAAAGCTGTAACAAAGTTTACTTAAGGGTTTCACCTTGGTCTGTCAAACAAAATATCAGCTGTAGCCTATAATAACCTGAGTGAAAAATATGACGCTTTTCATTTGGGATCATTAACAATCAGAAATGACCTGCCCAGTAGTCTTGTGCCCTAAAGAACACGCCCTGCACTTACTGCTTATAATCAACAACAAACCTCTAAAACACACGCGTGCGCGCACACAGGCTGACGGTACCGGAGTGATTTATATCACGCCTACCTTCCCTCGGCGTGTGCTTGCGGAAGAGCCGTTACCTGGTTACAGGGGAGTGATGGAGCATTGAGTAACGTGATCTTCACGACTCCTCAGATATGAGAGTTTCTCTCGCGCTCGCCGAGTCAAAGCACCACGCGCTGTTCTTGCAGCATTTACGGAGAGCGCAAGCAACGGCTCGTCCAGGAAAAACGCTTTAACCTCTGAATTAAGGTACAAATATCACCACGGACAGTC
>NW_015667354.1:1838766-1839968 GCF_001515625.1 Sinocyclocheilus rhinocerous
ATTTTCTTTTTTTTTTCTTTTTAATAGGCTATTATATAGACAATAGACCATTTAATGTAAAAGCATCAAATTAACATTAACATTAGAATATAAGAAGAAGACTAAATAAATAAATATGCAAAAAAAAAAAGAAACAGCCATGCAAATTTAGCAGAAATTAAGCTGTCATTCAGCTGTAGCTGGATTAGGACCAACATTTGACTTGTAGTTACTGATAAACTTGTATTTGCTATTTGATTTTTTACAAATCTAGGCCTAAATAAAATATAATTTTATTTACTTTCCTCACTTCATGCTGTAGAAAATAAATAGCATCTCTTACATTTGATTCCCTCTGAATTAAGTTACAAATATCACCACGGACAGTCTCCAGTTTGTCATATTCCCAGTTGTGAAGAGCAAGTTGGCCGACAAATATTGGTTTAAGGTAGGAAACTTTGCAAAGTGCAATTTTGGGGGGTCTCTGTCGGCATCTGATTGTTAACCTTGTAGTTTATTAATAATCTTCGGTCAGTGTATAAAGAGTTATGGATATTCATTCTGTTTAAACTGTTCGAAATAATATCTAATAATAAATATTAGGACAAGGCTCATGCAGATAAGTGCTGTGTGTGATGACAGATTCCAGGCTATATTTCAGAGCTCATTCGTGACTGCAGTAAACATCGTTGCTTTTCATGTAATGGGATATTAGCAAGACAGGTGAAGCGCAGGTGCTATTTACACTAATTACTTAGTGTTATTAGAGCGTAATTGTTACTTGGTAACATCCTAGTAAAGTCTTCAATCCATATTGTAGCAACCGTCTTGTAGAAAGGTGGTTATAATAGACTAATATACTTACTGTTTTTAAATATACGTACTGGTTTATCATTGCTCCTAAATGATGTTGACAGCTTGGTAATTCTCAATCCAGTTTTGCGTATCCAGATTTATGCATTGGATATACAGTTTAGTTGTTAGTAGTATGTTCAGAAACACATTTAAGTGTACCTTTTCCAAGAATATACAAAATAAGTATGAAACTCGTAATATATATAATGTAGTCTAATATATTAAATATACTGGTTTATCATTGCTCCTAAATGATGTTGACAGCTTGGTAATTCTCAATCCAGTTTTGCGTATCCAGATTTATGCATTGGATATACAGTTTAGTTGTTAGTAGTATGTTCAGAAACACATTTAAGTGTACGTACCTT
>NW_015667354.1:1844565-1867331 GCF_001515625.1 Sinocyclocheilus rhinocerous
ATTTTCTTTTTTTTTTCTTTTTAATAGGCTATTATATAGACAATAGACCATTTAATGTAAAAGCATCAAATTAACATTAACATTAGAATATAAGAAGAAGACTAAATAAATAAATATGCAAAAAAAAAAAGAAACAGCCATGCAAATTTAGCAGAAATTAAGCTGTCATTCAGCTGTAGCTGGATTAGGACCAACATTTGACTTGTAGTTACTGATAAACTTGTATTTGCTATTTGATTTTTTACAAATCTAGGCCTAAATAAAATATAATTTTATTTACTTTCCTCACTTCATGCTGTAGAAAATAAATAGCATCTCTTACATTTGATTCCACCAATCCTGAGGTTATATACTTGCATTGAACTGCAAAACTAATACTAATACAGTAACAGAAGCCCTAACTCAAAAACCCACTGAGTGTGAGCAGAGATCGCACCTTGCTCTTGGAGAAAATTTAACTCATGACTATGAGAGCCAGTGCTGTTCACAGAGAAGAAGCAGCCTGCCAAGAAGGCAGGCATACAGTGAGCCAGAAGACCCGGCCTGTTCAACTCTCAAGCAAGATGTGCCAGTTTTGACAGCCTACATAATGTAATTGGTGAACTGGTTCTGCTATAGAGCCATTTGACAACATCTTGTCCAGTATCTTTCACAGACCGATAATTCCAACCCTTAGCATTGCAATTATTTGATGCTGCTTAAATGAATGTCATTTGTATAGTCTTTCTATGTTAAGTAGATTGATATGGATAAAAGTTATAGCAGGTATATATCCATAGTCTGTCTTCTACCGTGAATTAAACAGAGAGAGACTGATTGAAAAAGGAATAAAGGGGTAGAGAGAGACAGAATGAGAGTGGGAGGGCAGGAGTGATAAATATGTGCCCCCCTCCACTGTCTAATTAACAGCTCCTCGCTAGTCCTGTTCCCCCTTAGCTGACAGTCCTGACAACCTGTCTTTTCAAATCAAACCCAAATGGTCTCAGAATATACCTGTTCATAACGCAAGTCTGTGGAGCATAACATTTCATATTAATACCAGGACATTTTCACATTCTTGCACTGTTGTATGTTGCATGTGGTCTGATCATGCAATGTAATTCATATTGTGATCTGACACGTCACACCTGCTGTGTTTGCAAGACTCCCACAAACATGTCTGGGTGCATCGAGTGTGTTCGTTTATTATTTTTTATTTTTACCCACAGAACATGTCAGCGCCTCTGTCAGTAGCCTTTCGACTTTTCTCAGTGAGAGTGTGCGAGTAACAGTGGGGCTGCATTGTCTCATCACATGCCTCTCTCCACTGCTTCAACTGTTCCACCCACATACTGCACACACATTACTGTCTATCATATAGAAAGTTAGGACAACACACTAAACATCTACCACTCATTTTTCTGCTGGCAGAGATTTTTTTAAGACGTTGTCGTTGCTTCCAAAATGTGAAGAGAAGGGGTTTCAATTTAACATGCTGATTTAGTTCAATCAATAGAGTAGATTACTTACAAATTGTAATCCATTACTGATTCCAAATTACATTTAACAATTGTAGTTAATAACGTAATCCATTACATTACACATTTTAGGTAATATAATCAGACTACTTTTTGGATTACTTTTAGATTACTTTTGACCTAACTTGTTTATCACATTGATGTAAATAGGATAACCTTGTACCATATTGATACAAAAGTACAAACAGAAAGGAAATATATTCCATTCATTATTAACAACATGAAACATGAAACATTATATTATCTCAAGGTTTCCCAAACTTGGGTTCATGAAGGAACAAATGGCAGGGGGTTTGTGAGTTTAATAAAAAGCTAATTATTTATATCAGAAATATGTAAAAATGTAAATAATTTTAAAATGACATCAATCAAAATAAAACACTTACTAAAGAAAAATTTGTTTACCTGCATGTCACGTGTAGGTTATTTTAGAAAAACATGTAAAAGGTTAAAAAGAGGAATTAGGAGGAATTACGAAATTATGTGACTAATATGTAATCATGTAATCAATAAAAAAGTAACTGTATGATTACAAGTACTTTAAAATGTAATCTAATATAATTACAAGTAGGCCTAATACCAAATTACATGTAATCAGTTACTACCCAGATCTGTCAATCAATTATATTTAAATTATATTTATATCTAGTTATATTTAACACTATCTATCCATCTATCTATCTATTACTATTACTGAATCATAACTTAAATTTGATGAATCATATATATATATTTGATGAACATTCAGATCAATGCAGTAGTGATGCATAGACCAAATAGGCCTAGCTGCTGTCATATATAATGAATTTATCTTTCTTTTTGTCTGTCCTTCTGTCTCTTTTTCTTTCTCTAGCTCACTCATATGTAACCTCAATCTCCTATTTTCTGACAGAAGGCAAAGTTCATCATTCCTTTTGAATCGTGAGAGGCTGATTAAATGCAGGGTTGCTATTTAAAGACTTGCTTATTCTCCGAGAGGTAGAAATAACGACAAGGCTGTCAGCGTTTGACGTTGAAAGAGCGAAACTGTGGCCAGGTGATTGAATGTCTCTCTATGTCTTCAAGGCAAAGCTTGAATGTAGGCTGGCTGCGATTGTTTCAGACAAGTCTGAGATATTTGATGTTATCAGGGGAGGAACGAAGCAGATCAGCTTAGGGTGGCAAAGTAAGCAGGTGAAATTGATCTGGTGATATGGAGGGATTTTTGTTTGAGAAGGTCTCCTGCTGTCTTTAGTGTTTTAAGTCTGCAGCATTTCAGGGGTGATAAGTGTGTTGTTTGTTGGTTGCTACTAAGCTCTGAGTGGAGATTGCAAGTCTTTGAGAGATCAGAGGCCCCTCAGTTTATAAACAGTCTGACAGGCATGATCAGCGAATGTGTGGCCCATAAGACCTAACCCATTTCACAAGCGCTGATTCTGAACCAGCCTGCGGGGAGTGACATAATCTCTCTCAGGACTGGTACGATCGGTTACCACAGCTTTGGGGTAGTAATTTCAAAAAATAATTATAACAGTGCTTCTCAAAAACCAACCAATTTTGAACTCAGAACATTCAAGTACAAAAACAAGATTTTTTGTTTTAGCACAAACGAACTGAAACATACACCATATATATATATATATATATATATATATAGCTTCTCACACACTTTGGATAATGAATTTCTGCAACTTTGCTAGTCATTCAAGATGCTGTATTTAGATATGATTTTAAAAAAAATAGTTTTATAAAGACTTGCACAGAGCAATTTTTAGCAAATAAAACATTTTAGTGCAGAGAATAAATATGATAAAAATGATATTAGATGCACATACATACAGTACATACCAATATATAGGCCTATATATCTGCATGTGTGTGTGTGTGTGTGTGTGTATATATATATATATGTGTGTGTGTGTGTAAATTCTGTAATAATTTATTCACCCTCATGTTGTTCCAAACCTAAATGGCTGACTTACTGCTGTGAAACACAAAAGGTGATTTTTTTAAAAAATATTAACAAATATATATATCAGTGAATAACAGCCTAATGTTTGGACTGTTTGGTCACACAAACTTTTCAGATTGTTTATATTGAGTAGCCTGTATATAGTACTCTACTTTTATAATACTTTCATTTTTCATTTTCAAAGCTTTTCCAACAGTCCCAGAAAGAAATCAAGGTTTGGTAATTACATGAAGATGAGTAAATGATGACATAATTTTTATCTTTGGGCAAACTATCCTTTAAGGACATTCTGGATAATTAATTTATGAGCAATTCAAGGCCTTCTGTGTGGTTAGAGTTGCAAAGGATGATGGGATAGCTCCCAGATGGAAGGTCCTTGCTGCTCATCAGCACAAACATGGATTTTAGTTGTAAATGCATGGCAAACCTTCAACAAGCGTTATGTGATCTACTTTAATACGAATGTATTCATGCCTGTGGCAGTGACACACACATTGTAGATTTACTTGCATCTGTCAGTGCAAGTACAACAATGCCAGTACCCAGTGACGATGATTATTTTAACAGATCATGTCATCAACAGTCTGAATGACATGAGAACGGTTTCTTTAAAGTGAGCAAATATTTTATTAAGTAATGCAAACAAGACTGAATGAAAATACTAATTACCAATGCATTAACCTTGACAGAGAGAAAGAAACAGCGTTCATTTTGAAGTAATATCATCATCTTAATCATGGGTGTATAATTGCAGTTTTGGGGATCAAACATCTTAGGATGTTTCATGTGATATGTATGAGACGGATGTGTACAACTAAATGTGATTGAATCTGGCAAACCTCACCAGAGAGCAGATTTACAGCTGATATGAGCAGCAAGGGTCAATGATCTGATTAGCTGATGGGGACACTATGGACATGGAGAAGAATATTTAAAACAGAATGCATTGCATAGGGATGCAAAGGTGACACCACATAGCAGATGTTTATAAAATATTCATAGACGAGCTTGAGTAATATTCATCAGACGTTTCTCAGCAGTTTTGTTTTTTAGAGAAGAGAGATCGCCCGTCTGTAACTGGGTCCATTTCCCTTTACCATTCCTTTCATGTAATGAATTATTATTATTTTTATTTTTTTGTTGTTGCCATCAAATTCATTTTAATCTCTAGAAGGCAACACTGAAGTCAGAGGGATTTTTAAATGAAAAATTTTAAATGAACAATTAAATTAAGCATTAAATTAACATTTTAGTCATTATTTCTTTTTTCAGTTGCTGTTGCATACATAACACAAAGGCTCCAACCATATTTAAAATAATGTTTAAATAAAATTACAACTCTATAGAAAAACCCCTTTGTGCTGTAATTTTGCATATTTCAGTGTTGATCAGTGCAATGCTAATATTTATGAATAATGTGACACAATGACACCAAAAATAAGTGATTTTCAAACTGATTTCAAGCTTTCAAAGCTCATTTGTATCCTACAACACAAGATGGTGTGTTAGTCTCTCACTGTCTGTATAATGCATGTGCATCTGTTCGGGAACTGAAATGTTCTTTATTAATGAGGCAGTAGCAAGCAGGGCTTTTGCTTCTTGGAAAAATGCAAATAGAAATATTTGTAAATATTGTAATTATGTCACATTGTGCATCCATGCATAACTAGGAAACATTCATGTAAACTGATCAATTTTACATCGATGCAGCATGTTTCCATGTCAAAGTTTCCTTTTTTTTCTTCAAAGTTTCCTCCTTTTTGACAGTGTCACTTCTTTACAAGAAGAAAAACATATTGGCCCCATCCTGAAAAAACATCCCTTGCAGTCCTTTTCTGACACTTTGGTGAGCTAATGCCAGAGAGACTGTGGGTTTGTAGTCTGCTGTGGAGTGCAGTAACACTGCAGGGTCAGCAAAAGTGCACACTGAGGACATAGAGTGGCCACAACAGGCTGGGGGGGTCTCGTGAGCTCACGAATGATTCATAACACGACAAATGGGACACCCTATGGTGTGGTGAACTTCACAGACATGGAAAGGCCATATTAAGTTATTTATATGATGAAAAAATTAGTCTCTACTTAAAGTATATTACAAGATTATCATAATCTCCATATCATATCTGACATTTTACTTAATCGGACAGTTATATTCACTGCAGACGTGCAAATGTATGTACTGTATGTCCTTAACAAAATGATAAAGCACATACTCTTGTAGGGAAAGACAGAAAACCAACCTCACAAAAAAAGGATGATTTAATATGTCCATGTAGTTATTTTGTTTTTGCGGTTGATTAGGTCACGGTTGTTATTGTTGTAAAACATTAGTTCTGCTTTTCAGATGATAAATTCCTGCTAATTCATTTGAGATCAATTTGGACCCACAAAAATGAGTCATATCTGTTGTTCTCTGTCTATAGGTGAATTAATCTCCATTTATTCAGGTAATGCAATCAAATTCTCACAAATGGGAGTGCAATGAACTGTAAAAATGATTATTTGTGATACAGAGGTTAGGTAATTCTACAGCATTTTTCTTTTGCTAAGTTACGTTGACTGTAATTTTGTGTCTTGCATACCTGCGTTAAGTTGCTTAGAGCCGCTCTAATCATAGAAGTGATTATGGCAACAGAAAAGTTCTCAACAGAAATGATTGTTTTCACCTTCCAGGGTTTCCGCGGGGTCTTAAAAAGTCTTAAATTTAGTTGTATCAAATTTAAGGCCTTAAAAAGTCTTAAATTGTACAAGAAAGTCTTAATTATGATTTCAAGAGGTCTTAAATTTGGGGACGGAAAGACCAGAATTGCGATATGGCTGAATGTGACGATTAAACTAACGTTATGATTTCATTGAATAAACACGAGCGCTGCACGTTCAAAGTTCGGTGCTGCGCTACTTTGTGTTCTTTGTGTACTTTGTGTTCCGACCCATATTTTTACTCTGCAAACAAGCAGAGCTTTAAATGTGAACTGGTGGATCGATAAGAAGACAATGCATTATAAAAATCTAAACATAGGGGTGTGCGATTGTTGTTTTAACGATGTGCGATTTGCTGATTTAATTTGCTTGGGTCTATAACGGGGTGACAGGGACGAGAGACGTGTGGATCCATTTGCAAGCTTTTATTAATAAACATGGTCAAAACACAGGCATGGTCAAACACCAGCAAACGGGTATGGTACGGGCAAGACACAAGAGTAGTCCAGTGAACAGACGGGGATCAAACGACAGCAAACATAATCCAGAGGGCGAAGCAAATGGGTAATCCAAAAACATGCAATAATCCAGGCAAGGGGCAAACAGAGTCAAAACGACAAAACAAGAGAGAAATGCAAGATAGGCAGAAGATCAGGTAACAGGCAATAAGGCAAAACGGCGTGATAAGACTTAAACTAGAACTAGGACTGGAAACTATGACAGGGAACTGGCTCCGTAAAGTAGCTATTGCTGGGTGAGAGATAAACGCTTAAACAATACTCGGCAGTGAGAGAGAGGAAGTCCATGGCTCATGTAGGGTGTGTGATTGGCTGCAGCCGTGTGCGTAATCATAGTGAAATGGATTGTGGGAATTGAAGTCCAGGGTAAGTGTGACAGTCTGTGTAGTGTGAGAGTCCATGTGGTGGATAATGACCTCTGGTGGTGAACAAACGGAAGTTCATAGACCGGATTTGTGACAGATCCCCCCCCCCACAAGGAGCGGCTTCCAGGGTGGTGGAGCGGAGGAGGAATAGGGGGAGGGACAGAGGGCCAGGTCCACGTGGAAGTGGAGAGACCATGTGGTGGATAATGACCTCTGGTGGTGAACAAACGGAAGTTCACCCAAATGCAAGAATTTGATTCAAAAGATGGTGCACACTTTTAGAAAAAATGGCTTAAAGGTAATAATGCCCATAAAACTTGTTGGAAATTATTCATTTCAATTACTGCTGTGAACTGACCACACAGAATATGAAGAATATCAAAAAATTCAGGAGTCAGCTGTCCACTGTAGACCTACCCCGCTCATATGGTATTAATTTTATTTATGCAGGTCTTTAAAAAAGTTCTTAAAAAGTCTTCCATTTGAGCTTAAAAATCCTGCAGAAACCCTGCCTTCTGATTCACATTGTAATAAATGATTTGTGACCCTGGAGCACAAAACCAGTCTTAAGTCGCTGGGGTATATTTGTAACAATAGCCAAAAATACATTGTATGGGTCAAAATTATAGATTTTTCTTTTATGCCAAAAATCATTAGGATATTAAGTAAAGATCATGTTCCATGAAGATATTTTGTAAATGTCCTACCGTACATATATAAAAACTTAATTTTTGATTAGTAATATGCATTGCTAAGGACTGCATTTGGACAACTTTAAAGGCGATTTTCTCAATATTTTGATTTATTTGCACCCTCAGATTCCAGATTTTCAAATAGTTGTATCTCAGCCAAATATTGTCCTATCCTAACAAACCATACATCAATGGAAAGCTTATTTATTCAGCTTTCAGATGAATTTCGAAAAATTGACACTTAAGACTGGTTTTATGGTCCAGGGTCACATTTATGTTTCTATTTTTAAATGCCACTTATAGAATCTTTTTAGTCATTTATCCAAAAAAAAGATTTGTTTAAATTAGACAATGATTGATGCAAAATACAAAGTCATACTGTACATGGTGAATTTATGTAGCAGACATCCTTACAAAAACAAACAAACAAAGGAACCACAGAATAATGACCTCTGAGAAGAACAATCTTTCAGTGTAAATACTGGCAAAACTCTGTGTCAAAGAACTGAAGCTAAAGCCCACTCATGCTACCCCCCACAGGATCAGGTGGCAAAAAAAGTCATGAAAAGCCGGTGATTGGATTTCCTCACAATGAGAAGCATGCTGTTATCACATACAATTAACGCATATAAAGAGCGTCCATTTGAAGTCAGTCAGGATAATAAAGATCATTCAGATCATGGAAGCTGCATGATTATGACAAATATTTTTCCCCTTTTAATTGCAAATGTTAATTTCAATTAATAAAATGTACATTAAATACTTATTTTAGGTGGTAATGGCATTTTGATGATCCAATCCCATTATACAGTCTCTGAACAAAAGGTACAAAAGCTGTTACTGGGGTGGTGCCCCTTTAAAAGATGCACTTTTGGACCTTTATATAATATGCCCACTAAAGGGGGCATATTGGTCCCCCAAAGGGACATATTAGGGCCTTCTGAAAGGGTACCACCCCAGTGACAGCTTTTGTTTTTTATGAGAGTGTAATCAGTAAAGCTACATGTGACTATTTGAGACCACATGCAGCACGTTCTGCAGTCTCAGGAACACTTGCAGTTTGATTGGATGTTACATCATCTACTTTGTAAGCGAGCGGTGTATATATATATATATATATATTGGGGAAGTCATGGCCTAATAGGTGGGGGGAGTGAATGTACAGCGCTCTCTTCAATACCACGACTGAGGTGCCCTTGAGCAAGGCACCGAACCCCCAGCTGCTCCCCGGGTGCCGCAGCATAAATGGCTGCCCACTGCTCCGGGTGTGTGTTCACGGTGTGTGTGTGTTCACTGCTGTGTGTGTGCACTTTGGATGGGATAAATGCAGAGCACTAATTCCGAGTATGGGTCACCATACTTGGCCACATGTCACGTCACTTTCACTTCACTTTATATCAAATCAGATTACTGCCAATGCTTTTCACTTTAGTTCTAAAGTGTCAGGCAATTGTATTGCTAGACCCCTGTCTTTCATCTCAGGCCGCCTAAAAATCTGCAATTAACTGAGCTGTCTGCACTCTTGAAATCTGTGATTAGATTCACCTTTGCTAAAAACAGCAGATACAGTAAACTGTCTTGAGGTTATTTCGCTCAGAATCAATGCTTTAACAGTCAGTGAAGTAACTAGAATATTTTCTGGGCTTCTTTGATAATGTTCGTCTCTAAATTCATGAAAAGGAAACATTAAACACGCTTCTATGGAGCAGACTGCTTAAAACCCACTCATTAGGACCGGTTGTCATTATTGATAGGCTTAAAGACTTATGTAAAAGCCCTTTGATTGGCCATCACATTCACAACATCACAACAAAGATGTCTGTGATTGGTTACTGCTACAAGAAAACATGCTGTAAACATTTTAGATTGATGAGAATAGATGTAAATGGAATGCTGTAATTGACAATTTTAGCAATTAGCTAATTATATTAATTGTCCAGCCCTAGTGCATTGAGTCAAGCATCTCTCAAAACAAATAAAATAAATGAAATTGTGGCTTTCGCTAATTGATGGTTTTGTTGGCTGTAGTATATAATACAAACGTCATTGTTCTTATCTAGCACTTGTCCCAGGAGCAAGTGCCATATAATCAGATGAACCACTGAATGGATGAATGGCACCCGTGGGTCCGTGGGTGAGAGAAGATAGATTAAAGTGAGCATCCGTTCAAACAATGCTTACCTCCCGGAGCAGAGCAGGCCTTTGTCTACAAAGTAATGAAATGGAAGAAAAGGAGAAAAGGACAGGGAGACGTGCACAGTGTGGAATGATGAATTATGCATTGCTCTCACAATTTTCCAAAGCCTTTCAAAAAAAGTATCTTCCTCAGTTAAAAAAAAAAAATCTAATTATATATTAAGCTTATGTTAAGTGATTTTAAAATGACTTCTTAGTCTAAAGCCAGTGCGAGTTTGGACACTTGGAAGGTTGTGAGCTTTTGCACACGGTACAAGTCAGTTAACCTGATAATTGTCAAAGCTGGTACACGGCATGATTGTACTGCAAGGTGGCAATTGTGTCAGCTGTTGTGCTAAACACGGAGGTCAGTTTTCAATGTTGCTTTTATTGCTATAGACAGAAAAAGAAAATAAAACGTGACTGTGTAAATGTTTTGGTGAAGAGCAGAGAACAATTGTGTTGGCCTTTGTAAAATATGGGACAAATCGCGTCCCGTATTGATTTGATACGGGACACATCATTTTACCTTTTAAATAAGGGACGATTCCATATTTTAAGGGACGGGTGGCAACTAGAGGTCTTCACGGGTCCACTTGGATCCGAAAACCCGAGGGTTCGGGTCCAAAACTTCGTTGAGTACCTCGGACATGGGTCGGGTTCGGTATTAGTGGCCTCGGGTCTCGAGTAATTTAAAATAAAAATGCTTTTTCCAAATGGACCCTATTAGACCCGAATTCATTTAAACCTATCCCGAATGCATAGGCAACTTTCACTTTCGTGTTAAGTGAGGAACACACATAGAAAAGGAGCATAGGCTACGTTTGTAACCTCGCACACAGAAATCATCTTATAGATATGAGATCCATCATGAAAATCCACTCGCTTCATTATGCTGCCTGTTCATATAGGGCTTTAGAAAAGGAGCATAGGCTACGTTTGTAACCTCGCACACAGAAATCATCTTATAGATATGAGATCCATCATGAAAATCCACTCGCTTCATTATGCTGCCTGTTCATATTGGGCTTTTCTTTTTTTGTGTGCAGAAGTCTTTCGCCAGAGATCAGGTTGCAGACAACACTAGCGAATCCATGAATTATTAGGCAATCAATTAATTTTTTATCAAACTGTCACGTTTATTTTTCAAATCCACTGGTCACAATTGAAAGCCGAGCTCAGAAATAACTTGTATGAGATACATATCTGAGGAAAAATGCATTGTTAGTCGGCGCCACCTAGCGTACAGGCGTGAATTAGCAGAAGGCGAACAATCGTTTTGCACTCAGTGTGAAAGCAACGTTTGTTGGCGATTTGCTTCGCTTTTTCGCATGGCGCTCAGTGTGAAAACGGCCTTTAGGGTTAGGGTTTAAAATCGGCGGGAATGTTCGGCGCGGTGACGCTTTTGAATCGAAACAACCCTAATGGGGCTATTCACACTAGGCGCGATCATTCACGGCGTGAAAAAGCAAAATTTTTTTTTTCATCCTGTGTGTCGATTTTTTCCCCGTCGCTCCGCGATGAAACGGGCCGTCTAATTAGATTTGAGCTTAGATCACGTGCCCGGAGCAGCTGCTGTTGCACAAAAGGGTGAGAATGGTGGCGCTGTTTCGTAAAACCATTGTAAACAAACACAAAAGAAGTAGTATTATGTGATCTGGAGAGCACAGTCCATTTTATTCCAGGCGCGCGAGAGCGTTCCCTCAAAATCTGTCAATCATCTCTTGCCCTTCCGTATATAAAAAAAAATAGAGAAACATTTTCTACACGTGAAATTTGAAAGCAAATAGACATATGATTATGAAGATATATTTTCTGTATGTTTATATGCAGCTCACGGTATTTTTATAACAATAAAGGATGTTTATGACAAGCAGGTAGCATTCAGTCTATTATAAAACACAAATAGTGCATATACCTATTATAGAATCAAAATCCATTTAGATCACAATCTGAAGTTATTACAAGCACTCAATGATGGTTTAAAGTGGGGTTTGAGAAAAAACATGAATAATTACATACGTTTTGAAATGTAGCTTGATGCTATTTGTACCTCTAATTATATTTTCAGATGTATACTTGTAAGCATTATGGTTTGTGTTTCTAATGAAGAACCAAAAGTTATTTATCTTAATTTAATGCTGTATATTGAGCAGCGAACAATGCAAAAGCCATATACGAGATAGGCTACATGAGGAAAAAATGCATTGTTGGTCTGCGCCACCTAGCGTGCAGGCGTGAATTAGCAGAAGGCGGTGTGAAAGCAACGTTCGTCTGCGATTCTCCTCACTTTTTCGCATCGTGCTCAGTGTGAAACGGCCTTTACATATGTGTGTGTGTGTACACTGCATGGTTGCTAGCAGCCGATGTGATGGGTTTGTGTCTGGTTTGTAAATAAGGGAAAGCCTATGGGCCTACACTGATCAAATTCAGGTCAACTTCCCAAATTTTGTTTAAAAACTGTCGGTAGCCCAGTGCTCATAAATTACTCGGCTTGGCTCGTAATTCCTCTCACACAATGCAAGCCATATGAGCATCAATGTTTGACATGCGATTTCTCCCAATGGAAAATAAATAGATAAATAAAATGCTTGCCAACTCGTATAACAGCAAAAATCGCAGCGTGTATGGCATAATAGCCTGTCAGACTCCATTTCAATAATATAGTTCAGAGATCATGTAAATGGTGGGCATTAAAGCATTAAAATATACTATTAGCACTAATTAGTAATGGTTTCTACAAAATCAGCCTGTGATGCAATCATTATAAAGCTTATAAAGACGTAAAAAGGTTTTTTCCTCTCCGCATGTCTGTTTCATGTTACTTTAAAAGAACCAATTAACTTTAAAATACTGCAAAAAGCATTGCTTGCACACTTTGTCTTAATGAAATCAATCATTTGATCATCTGAAACGTTTTTTTAAGCAAAACCGGAGCCAGAAAAATGTTTTGATGGTTTGGATAGCTATTTAATCATGAAGGTTACGAGTGTGCAGCCATATGAATGTCATAGCTTTTCTTCACTTGCTTTTATCTCTTCACTTATTATTCTCTTTGTTCGACTTTTTTATTCTATTCTGCATTAATTTTTTCCCCCCATTTCAACATTGCACTGACACTGAATATACTACTTTCATCTGTTTTAGGGAACGAATCTTTGCAACTCTATAGATATTTTTATAATGAATTAGCTTTCATTCATGTAACATCATTAGCTGCCTTCATTCTGAAATGTTCCAAAACATTGTCTTCTATGTTCAATAGCAGGGTGCTTCAAAGAATGAAGCACAGTAAAAGTCAATGGCATTACATCTTTCAACAAACAGGTTGTTCTTTAATCAGAAATTTGCTGGTATCCAGTGTCTCCCATTTTATCAACAGCCTTAATTAAACGTAATTAATTTACGGTCATATCTCAGCCTTGATTGCATTAAACCTATATAGAGCATGATGATGGCAGTTCTTCTCTGCATGTTTTCCCCTGTCTCTCTGTGTGAGTGCCACAGTGGTGTACAGTCAATTTATCTTCCATATTCTTTGCTTCTGGATGTAATTGGGAAGGAGAGAGAAAAGAAATTCAATAGAAATGGAGAGAGGCAGGTGTGAATATCTTACATACAAAGCTTTTCCATTTCAACAAAGACATATGGAACGTAAGACACCTGATCACCTGATCCTATTTACTCTTCTCTCTCATGACTAACTATTCTTACACTCTCAAATACCATATAGTATTACATATCGCTATAGAATTATTTAATATAATATGCCATTATATAGATTATATATGAGTTCATTCAGCCAAACATAAAAAATCAGTAATTTACGCACCCTTGTCTTGTTCCAAACCTTTCTTTAGTATATGATGACAGAATTTTTGTTTTTGAGTGAACTATCTCTTTATTAAGATAACCAAGGACAGTATATATCCTCAGAACAAACATCATGCATGTGCACACACACACACACACACACACACACACCATGAATGGGCTTTTAATCATCTGCTCAGTCAGTTCTGGATCCCAATGTGCACAATTGCTAATAAAATGTCAGTTATTAGCCACATGTGGGAAAGCACAGTATTTGAACTGTCTGTCTGAACCAAGCCAAACACAAACATCCCAATGGAGTCAGTCGCATTGCTGTTGCCATCACTGCAATTGTTTCTTATCTGACACAACATACAACAGCTCTCACCCTTTATTCCTTCTTTCTGTTTTAATCATGTATTTTAAATTACTATTCCCAGTATAGCAAGCCTTTCTTCTGTTCCATTATGCTTTGCTTTACAATTTAATTGTCATTGTCCATATTTGTTTTTCCATAGTTCAAATATACACAGTGCTAATGTTTTGAAACGCTGCCATTCTAATGGTTCAGCAAGGTACTGCTGAGGCAGACTTTTCTCTACTGAGCATCTCACATACACAGGATAATTGGCATGCCTGATTGCCTAAGGGACAAAATAACACCATCCAAATCCTTGTGAGCCATGTGAGTGTTTTTACGACGAACTGTTCTCTGCAATCCTCCAATCTTTTTATGTCATTTGACCAGTGTTTAGTCCAGTGGTTCTCAATCAGGGTGCCTCTGGAAAGTAAATTTCAAAGGAGGCCTCTATTATAATAATAATAATAATAATATAATATAATATAATAATATAGTATAATATAATATAAACAGTCATTTTAAAAATAAATAATAACATTTTATTAAAATTTTTGCTTTTATTTAAATGTTAAAAACACAAAACAAGATCTTCAACATGTAAACTGAACATATTTGTCATTCAGATCATTTGACCAGTGTTTAGTCCAGTGGTTCTCAATCAGGGTGCCTCTGGAAAGTAAATTTCAAAGGAGGCCTCTATTATAATAATAATAATAATAATATAATATAATATAATAATATAGTATAATATAATATAAACAGTCATTTTAAAAATAAATAATAACATTTTATTAAAATTTTTGCTTTTATTTAAATGTTAAAAACACAAAACAAGATCTTCAACATGTAAACTGAACATATTTCTCATTCAGATGAGAATGCACCATGCACTGAGCTTTCACACATTTTTGTCCATTGCAGCACAGAGGACTTTGTAGACCAATTTTCCCAGTACTCCAAGTTTCATTCAACACCTGCCCCCTCCTGCGGAGCGGTACACACGTTCCCTGCTTACAATTATATTAATCATGTCTTGTCCTGCTTTTTTAGGTCTTGACAACAATCCTGCATGTACTTGCATGCACTTTATTGTTTCAGTGTATTGTTTTTAATTTTACTTAAATTTTTAAATTATTTTTATATAATGTCAAAAACATATATAATAATCATTATTTAGGCTACATTTTGTTTAAAAAGACAAAACATGGATTTCATGTTTTATGTATAAATTTATGAATTGTAAAAAGGTGTCTTTGTCATGTCTGGCATTAAATAAATGTGGGCTGTTGAATATTGTCTTGGCTGTTGGACTCAGAAAGGTTGAGAACCACTGGTCTAGTCTATTGTATGTTTTCACTTGGTAAGCTAGTTTCAGATTTGCAAAAAAAAACAGTGTGAAACAAACTTCCTAACAATGGTGCTTTTGTCTGTAGATTATGCATTTATTGAATGTGAGAGTGCATTGAGAGAGAAATGATAGTTTGTGGTTGTTCTCTGTGCAGGACAATGGCCCCCAGCTGAAGGCAGTGACGGCAAGAGACTGAGATGGAGCTGACCTCAGTAGACGCCTCTGCTGTGCTGGGCTTATGGGACAACAGCTCCATTCCTGGTTTCCTTCTTAACGAGAGCATTCTCAATGACACTTGCTTCCTCAATGCTTTGAATTGCACTAATGGGACAGATGCGGGGAACCGAGCAGGAATAAGCATGGCAGGAATCCTCATCCCTCTTATTTACATCATTGTCTGCATCGTCGGCCTGGGGGGAAACTCACTGGTCATCCACATCGTCCTGCACTACTCCAAGACAGAGTCAGTGACCAACATCTACATCCTGAATCTAGCTATAGCCGATGAGCTCTTCATGCTGGGCCTTCCGTTCCTCGCCGTGCAGAACGCCATGCACTCCTGGCCCTTCGGCTCATTCACGTGCAGGTTGGTCATGACCGTTGACGGCATTAACCAGTTCACCAGCATCTTCTGCCTCACCGTGATGAGCATCGATCGCTACCTGGCCGTGGTTCATCCTATACGGTCCTCAAAATGGAGGCGACCGCAAGTGGCCAAGGCGGTGAATGGAACAATCTGGGCGGGCTCGTTTTTGGTAGTCTTGCCTGTGGTGACTAACACCCAGATTTAACCAATGATAAATTCCATCCAAACTACCCCTTTACCACCCACTTTATTATTTTATTGAACTTAAAAGGATAGTTTACCTAAAATTGACTTAAGTGTGACGTGACATGTGGCCAAGTATGGTGACCTATACTCGGAATTAGTGCTCTGCATTTATCCCATCCAAAGTGCACACACACAGCAGTGAACACACACACACCGTGAACACACACCCGGACTTGTCATTATTTATTCACTCTAATATCATTCCAAAAATGTGTGGATTTCTTTTTCTAAGAAACACAAAAGGATAATTTTAAAGAATCTTCATGTAATTTTTCTATACAGTGACAATTTTGGCAATAAAAACTATAGTGACTATAGACACGCACGCGCCTGGCCCGAAGTTAACTTCTGGTCTGTGTGTGTTTATCAGTCTGGCTATGGCGCCGGCTACAAACGCAGTTAAAGTTAAGGTGATGAGTAGACTGAAGTTGGGCTCAGGTGGTTGTGCTGTGGGATGTGTTTCCCATACATTTATTTATTTGTGGCGCTCGCCACAATATCAAAACTGACTGATTTTCCAAAAGGCTTCGTTGAATAAACATGAGCACGTAGGCCTACTGCACGTTTAAAAATCTAAACGAGGCGCGGGTGTTTTTATATCACTGTATTTCTGAAGGAAGACTATCTTTAGAAAATTTTCGACGTCATTTTTAATTTCATTTTGCATGTTATATGCCTGATAAAGCAGCGTTTGTGAGCTCAGCACTGCTTTGTGTACAGCCGTTACTGGGGAAACCTGTTTCTCCCGCTTTAAAGCACCTCCTGCTGGCAGAGAATGAATTTGCATTGTCAGTAAGTCCATCTGATTTACGCAGCAATTTCATCTTGCATGTAAATTATATGCCTGATAAAGCAGCGTTTGTGAGCTCAGCACTGCTTTGTGTACAGCAGTTACTGGGGAAACCTGTAAAACCTGAAACCTGTTTCTCCCGCTTTAAAGCACCTCCTGCTGGCAGAGATCGAATTTGCATTTTCAGCAAGTCCGTCTGATTTACGCAGCAAACATATTTTGCTTATCAAAAATAATCTACTCTAGAGGGACTACTTAGCTGCTGTTATTGATTCTATTTGGAAGTCTACCGGAAGTTAAGTTAGGGCCACAAAAGCGTGCATGCGCAGTAACGTTTATGTTATTGCCGTTGAAACCGTCTATAGTGATAAAAAAAACATCATAACAGCACCATGAAGTACAGTAGTCCGTATGACTAATCTGACTCTGAATCCATTCGACAAGTTTGTGTGAGGGACAGACCAAAATTTAAGTCGTTATTTATTGATAAATGCTCTTCCCCCAAAGTTATCGTATGACTTTTATTTGACATGGAATATAGAGCATGTCATATAGAATACTTCATGAAATTATTTTAGTGTATTTAGACATTTTTGGAACTTGAAGGTCATTATTAACTTCCGTTCCATAGAAAAGAGCCGTGTGATGATTCATCTAAAAATCTCCTTTTGTTTTCTAATGAGATATACAATAGTATGTGAGTTTGGAACAACATGAGGGTGAATAAATAATGAAAAGAAGTTTATTTAGCATAATTAAAGAGCATGGTCTTTGAGCCACTGGGTTTATCCGACACCTGCTAAAGAGGTTAAAGTGCCTCCAATTATAATGTCATTTATGCTCGAATTCCACAGACAGACAACATAAGCTACACATACGTTAAAATTCCACAGTGTCTCTTCCCAGCACCGTAATATGCTTATGTGACATTCAGATACCCTTTTCAGAGTGTTATAAATAAACATTAACTATTGAGATCATAGCAAGCACTAACATATCAACTACACTCCCCACCGCCCTACGCCACCTCCTCCTACGCACGGGCTCACACTCAGATTGGTTTGGAGGCGTATGGAAAGCCATTGCAGACGCATTATGGACAGAAAGAGAGAGCTACCACCATTTCCATAATGACTCTGTGGATTTCACAGCTTTCGTTCAGAACTAATTGTTTAAATATTAAAAAAGAATGTGTAAAAAGCTGTGCGAAAATGTTATTCTGCCGTTTACTAGGGATATTTTTAATTGTGCTATAGCTATATGACATTTATTGCACACTGTGTTTACTATCGACCCGCTCAGAGAAGCTGCCGTTTGTGGCTGTGGGCAGAGAGGCGCCCATCCTGTGACCTTATGATTGGACAGCTCTTCGTATCTAAATGAATCTCTGTGATTCACTGGACGCTTGACACCCACCGAGGCCCACCCACACACGGGATGGATCCACAAAGAGGCAAATAGTGCTGAAGGCTGCTTGTGAACGCTGTGATATTATTCATTTCTTGGGGCAGACTTATATAGGCCTCGTGTGCAAACAAAGCCATTTGCTCAAGGATAAAAATACATAGCTGCCCATGTGTCCTTAGTACTTTAGCATTTTTATAAGTGCAAAGAAAGGTTTTTTTCTCTAACACCAAATGTATATAATCTTCTGTTAGTTTCAGCTCCTTAAATTGTATAAAACATTATGAGGGGTTATTTATTTTCAATAGTGCAAATGTTTGAACCATGTAAGTACCTGAATGCAGATGTAGCTTGCTGCAAAAGCTTAATTTTCTCACACAAGTAAAGGCTGTATTCTCAGCATTGCCACAAGAGGTGCTATAGCTGGAATTATAGTGCGTTTAGGTCCTCCTGGGAAGTTATAATTATGGTTTTGTACTGATGTTCAACTTGTAAATACAATTTTTACTACAAGACTTGAACGCACCATTAGTGTAAGTTAAATGTCTCCTTTTAAGCTTAGTTTTCTCTTTTAGGTGAGCTGTTAAAGTCAGTATGTTTCTAGCAGTTTACCAAAATAATAACACATCTGGTTTAATGTCAGAGGCAAACAAATTTTGTATTCTATCGCCCTGAAAGTTTGTGGGCAAAAAAGCCTATCAGTTGTCTATTGCCAGTAGTGTAGCAACACAAGAAGCATGGCTCACACAGAAGTCACTGTCAAACCAAGAAGAGTTGTGCTAATTTGACTAATTTGAGCCTGTTGCGAAATCTGCATGAGGAAATATTTTGCGTGGATCCCCAAAAATTTGCTCTCTTGCCACCACAAGAGTATGTGTTGGCAAAGCGATTTTTTCTGCATTCACGTACTTTCATATAGCTAAACTGTTCTCTTTAAAAAGTTCTGCTAACGCTGAAGGGTGCATTTTGTGTTAGATTAAATTAGTTCTTTCATTTCAAAAAATCACTGTGTGTGTAGTCTGATATTTACCAAATTCTAGATTTATAAATAAATAAATATTTTGTCTCTGTGAATGTGCTTTTTATGCTTCTTTCATGCTATTTTTATTTATTTATTTATTATTTCTTCAAACTTGAATTAGCATTGGTCTAAAGGCCCAGATAGACTATTTAATAGGATTTTTTTCTTTCTTTTTTCATTTTTAATCATAGCTGCTGGCTATTTTGGTTGTTTGCATTTGATTGAATTTGTTAAATTAATCATAATTAAGACAGTGATCAGGAAAGAGGAGAACAAATAGAATGGCTTTGCTTACTACAAATAAATGTGCTAACAACAAAAACAACACTGCAGGCATTGAAAATGGGCACAGTTACATGGAACTTGTTCTCGAAATGACCTGCAACTAAATTTGGCTTGACATAACAGAATGCATATTTCCGAGCACCAGAGTGGAACATCATGTAGCCTTGCAATTGTCTTTTGGTTGAGCATGAGCAAGCCAGTGATTGGCCAACAATGCAAGCCAGGTTCTATTTTGAAGAAAATTCAGACCTTAAGGCTGAAATGACGATGTGAGAGGAAAGTGAGATCAATAGTGGTTCCCGTCATAGGCTTAAGGCTACAAAAGTGGCCAATCACTGCCGAAGTCTTGCTGTTTTCTTTTAAACCTAATAATAAATATGCCAAAGTGTCGCAGCACCCCAAGCAAATCTGTGACTATAGGTTGACATTAAGTCCTTGACGTCTTGACAAGCTGTTGTATGAATGTGTTAGGTGTATATGTCTTAGTGATATGGTCAGAGTGCTGGAAGCCCATTTTGGATGCCTTCCTTATTTGATACAGCCATTTAAAGATATTAGTGTGTTCTAAATGAACTCTAAATTAACTGATTAGTTGAATGTAGTGTCAGACCAAAAAATAAATAAAAAAATCACATCCAGTCTTATAGTATCTGTAAAAACATTCAGTTGCCCCTGTCCCAAGGAGACAAGCCAGTATTTTGAAATAATTTCTGTTGTCAATACTCAATTAGGGTTGTTCAGATCACATTGTTCCTAATAACATTTTTCCTAATTAATCTATCTAGGCATTTTTCAGCGGAGTAACTCATTGGCCAATTATAGTGAGGATGTTGTTGAAATGGAGAATGTGGGCTGCTTCATCAGCCAGCAGGAAAGGTCTAGTGATTTCTCTTTCAATTAAATACTCACAAACTCCCTGAATCCCTTCTCTTTCATTTTCTCTTTCGTGTAACAAGTGTTCATTACGCTGGTGTTTGGGACACAGGCATCACAGATGAAAAGAAAAGTGGGGGAAAAAGCATTGTGCAGGATTCTTGGAAACCAAGTGTACACAAACTCCATGAAGCTGTATTATGACATGAAAGATCGACAAAGACAGAAAGCGGAGGAGTCAACAGGAAAACGGCAGAGCTGGAGGTCAAGCGCTTGTACTGTAAGTACAGAGGTGTATTATGTGGATCTGAATGGGTTTAAATACAAGCTTGACGGTTGATATATGGCTGCATCTCTCGGCAGGATCAGTAATGCTACCAAAACATGACACAAATGGCCCACACTTAACATGTGCCCCTTATGTTATGTAACATTTAATATTTTTATTTGATTTGTATAATTTTATTAAATATTCAGTATATCTCTAGTTAAGGACTCCATAGACAGCATAGTGAGCTGTAGCAAGCAATCTAAAAACATTTGTGTACGACTAAATAGTACGTGCCAGTCTTCTCATCTGTGTCACACGCATGCGACGTGGTACTGTCATGAACGTGCCTCGAAGAATGACACGGAAGAGAAGATTGTTGGATAAAGTCATTATTTTTGTTTTCTTTGCACACATAAAGTATTTCCATAGCTTCATAACATTACAGTTGAACCACTGATGTCACATGCACTATTTTAATGATGTCCTTACTACCTTTCTGGGCCTTGAATGTGGTAGTTGCATTGCTGTCTATGCAGGGTCAGAAAGCTCTCGGATTTCATCAAAAATATCTTCATTTGTGTTTCAAAGATGAATGAAGGTCTTTTGGGTTTGAATGACAAGAGGGTGAGTAATTAATGACAGAATTTTCAATTTTGGGTGAATCCCTTTAATTAAAAAAAAAACAACATAAAAATATAAACAAATAAATAAATAAAAAATGCCCTTAGAAATAAAGTGAGGCCTGTGATGGACTTCCCACCTGTTTATGGTGGCTCAAGATGCTGGGAGAAGATAAAGTGGTATGGAAAATGGATGGATGTTTTTCATGAGGGAAATATTGAAACATGGTGGTTTGGAGAGGAAATTGAAAAGTTTTTTGAGTCAGCGTTTTGCTGCCGGTCTTAAAGGGGACATCGGATGCAAAATTTACTTCTACATGGTGTTTTCATATAAATGTGTCTTAGCAGTGTGTGGACACAGCCACCCTACAATGACAATAACCCATTCACTCCTTTTTTAATCCCCAAAAAACCTAAAAAGTCTCAATTATCAAGCTGTTTTGATTTTCTGAGCAGTATGACGTCATACTGCTCAGGCCCCGCCCACGACTGCTGACACACTGTCCTGTATTAGCATATTTCCACCCTCAGACAGTTGTATGCTATCCGCCATTTTGTCCCCACTTGAGCAGCTGTAGGGACATGTCTCGTAAGCAATTCAGGTGATTTGTAGTTGGACGTAAAAGTTTACTTCATTTTCTCCTGACATCAGAGCCACTGAGGAGACTCAGTGGATTAGTTTTGTTTTTCATGGTAAGGCGCCACTGAATACACAAAAATCAGAAGAGAGGGGTGGGGTGAGCAGCAGCTCATTATCATTTAAAGAGATATGCACCAAAACAGCTTGCTGTGAACAGAGCTGTTTTGACAAGGTAAAAAGTAGGGCTGTCATCGTTAACGCATTAACACATGCAATTAATTTTACAATCCTTAACGCGTTAAAATAATTTAACGCAATTAACGCAAAATTACTGAAGCACAATTTCTATTCTAACCCTTTAACCCAATTTTGCTACTCTGCTTGTGATTAGATCATTTTAAGCCGCTAAACTCCGGGAACGTCTTCAGTCCAATGATCCAGTAAGCGAATGCATTCAGACAATCCATCCAAAACAGTGCTAATATAAAGGAAACCAGGCTGATTACATCAGAGATTGCAGAGAGAACAGAGACTCGTGTTGCGTTTTCAGTGAATTATTCATTCTAGTGTGTTTGGCTTTAAAACACGATCTCTGTCATATTCTGTGATTGTCTCTGAAGAGCGCGAGCCCTCACACGTCGCGCTGTGTG
>NW_015667354.1:1867528-1868309 GCF_001515625.1 Sinocyclocheilus rhinocerous
CTCTCTTCTCTCTCCTCTTCTCCTCTCATTGAGAAGGAACATTCCCAAACACGAACGTAATAACCTTGTGTACACCATCATAGTTGAGTTTTAATCACGTTTATTGAAGGTTTTCGCTGGCGTAAAAGCTGTTGTTGTCTTTGTTTTAGAAATTTTATTCTGGTCCTCAGCCCCATTACTTTAATGCTACGTTGTGATTAATACAGCTATAACGGCTCTGGTAATTTTATGGACATCAGTAGATATTATCAATTTGCTATACTTAAGCATCTGAAATCGGTAATTTAACTTCGTAATTAACTATAGATTTGAAATTTCCTGGAAAGGATCACTCAAAAGCATCAAATTATAGACCAATTTCTTTAACATCTAATTTATGCAAAGTGATGGAGAGAATGATAATTAGCCGATTAAATTATGTAATAGAAAAGAAAAATCGAATATGTTCATATCAGAGTGGCTTTAGAAAAGGGCGTATTACAATGGATTCAATAATATGTCTAGAATCTGACATTAGAAAGGCAATAGTGAATAAGGAGGTGTTAGTAGGTGTGTTTTTTGATGTGGAAAAAACCTACGATATGCTGTGGAAAGAGAGACTTTTAGTTAAATTAGACAAGATGGGAATAAAAGGAAATATGTATAAATCTTTGTATGCGGATGATGGTGCCTTGTGGAAAAGGGGAAGAAATTTAGTATTGGTGGAAAGTAGTATGCAGAAAGCAGTTAATGAAGGGGGAAAATGGGTAAATAAGTGGAGTTTTAGACTGTCAGTAGAAAA
>NW_015667355.1:0-142 GCF_001515625.1 Sinocyclocheilus rhinocerous
TCGTTTTCTCAGACGCTTGCAGAAAAAGTCTTGCCAAAACAAAGTGATTGGGTTAATTTTTTTTACGTTTCCTTGGTTGGTAGATGCACCGGGGACCTGATTATAGCACTTAAAACCTGGAAAAGTCAGATTTTCATGATAT
>NW_015667355.1:391-1323 GCF_001515625.1 Sinocyclocheilus rhinocerous
GTTAATTTACAGATATTGTTTGTAATTTTACATGAATTTGTATGTAATTTAAGAAAACAGAAAAAATACTGTATAAATAATAAGGTAATTTTCCCGTATAAAAAAATTATAATTACTGTAATTTGTCATTAATTATATAATTCTTAAAATAATGGTCAAGTTGTTAATTTACAGATATTGTTCGTAATTTTACATGAATTTGTATGTAATTTATAAAAAAAAACAGGAAAAATACTGTATAAATAATAAGGTAATTTTCCCGTATAAAAAAATGATAATTACTGTAATTTGTCATTAGTTATATAATTCTTAAAATAATAGTCAAGTTGTTAATTTACAGATATTGTTTGTTATTTTACATGAATTTGTATGTAATTTATAAAAAAAACAGGAAAAATCCGTAAAATTACAGTCAAGTTGTTAATTTACAGATATTGTTAGTAATTTTACATAGTTTTAAGCATAATTTACAATTACAGAAAAATGCTGTAAAAAATTTAGTTATTTTCCATAAAATTAGGATTTTTTTTACAGTGTAGTGTGTGATGAATGTATCACATACTGTCCTGAGATCTTCAACAACACTTTTCTGTACAACTGCTGGCACTGTATGTTTTTCTAAAATTTTTAGGATGAACAAGCAAAGACTTTTTTTCAAACCTTCAATTAATTCTTCATGAGTAAGTTTGCTGGACTTTATCATTTTTTCTGTCTGTACTGAGTCACATGGTAGATGCTCATCTTCTTCTGCTATTTCTGATCCTAAATCATTCTCAACATGTTGATGGCTATCCACAGAATGCTGCTGTTTTAACAGTGTCTTATGTTTACGATAAACATGAGAGCGATATGAAGTAAAACAACTACTTGTGTGGCTGCATCCATTTAGTCCACAATTTCTGTGGAAATGAGGCTCATGCTGATGATATAGT
>NW_015667356.1:0-151 GCF_001515625.1 Sinocyclocheilus rhinocerous
TTATACAGTACTATAGCAGTTTCTTGGTCTCCTGACACAAGACTACTATATCTCTAGACAGTCATTTCTCAGTTCTGCAAAAATGCAGTACACATAAAAATGGTTACAAATAAAATTTGACAGTCACACGCTTGAAGGTGTACAACATGTG
>NW_015667356.1:342-977 GCF_001515625.1 Sinocyclocheilus rhinocerous
GTTTTGCTACCTAATGTTTAACTTACTCATTGTTAAACTTTTTGAAAAATGTGTCTTTGTTTTGAAAACTGAATTAATGGTTTGGGGAAAAAAGTGCCAACTAAAATCATCAGTTATATTAACAATCAAGAAAACTGCAATACGACTAGATCGGATCACTAAACAATTACGCGATTAATCTCAGACATATCCGGACGGGATTAGATTTCTCAGAGGACTTCTGAGTTACCTGAAAAGCAGTAATTATCTGATTCACGAACAAATGTAAAAACAATTAGTTAGTGAACTGGGCCGCGCTTTGTGGTTTTGACTCAAAAAGATCCGGTTCATAAGAGTCATTTGTTAATGAAGCCGACTACATTGGCACGCTGCGTGCGCGTGCAACCATCGTGCAGATTATTAAAAGACGTGTTTTTACCATTATTTTGCGTTACTCTGTCATCGCCGCGGCTAAAAAGTACCACATGAAACACTGCTTACATTTATATTTTATTCTGTGATAATTCTGGGGTGGCAGGTGGTTTGGCACAGCTTTTTCTTAGGGTGGCAGACAGTTGCCACCCCGTGCCACCCCGGTAGATCCGCCCCTGAATGTAAACGCAATCCAGCCATCGTGTCTGCATTCGCAGGTCGAC
>NW_015667357.1:0-1204 GCF_001515625.1 Sinocyclocheilus rhinocerous
GTGATGTTTCTATCAGCTGTTTGGACTCTCATTCTGACGGCACCCTCTTCACTGCAGAGCATCCATTGGTGAACAAGTGATGCAATGCAATAATGACACTATTGTTTTGCTACTACAGCTGCTTCACAGCAGAATTTGGATGTGCATCATTTTTGAAGCTTGCATCATTGATCAAGACAGCAGCAGCAGTAAAATGTGTCTAATGCTAATGTCTGATGGGTGATTAAAGGGCAGTTTGCTTTATGGCAGTAACAAATGCATGTACAGCAATCCACTGTAATTACGACAGTGATATATTTATCAGTGAATTCCAAAGTTCAAATTAACTCCACAAAAACTACATACAGTTGCTTTAAAGTAATTTTGACATTTATGATGTCGTGATCCTGGATGACATTTTCTGCCAATTTCTTTTAAAATCTAAGGCAATTTATCTGGGATACAACAGGAATGCTTAAAACCTAATGAGAAATATTCTTTACATGTTACATTTAACAGTACACAATTTAAACTTTTGAGTTAAAGATACAAAAAGACTACAAGAATAACAGCTACAAGCAGTCACATGTCTTTGTGTGTAAGGTGTTTCAAACAGCTACATACCCATTTGAGATTGAAGCGTAAAGTTTGAATTTATGCATTTATTCAATATTTGACATTTGAACAATATGTGCACTAATCTTTTAGGTGATCGCTGCCCAGTAGCCTATGTCTGCATTCACCTCCACTCTTCACTTCGTTCTGGAGTAATCTGGAAACGGTCGCGCAAAGAACAATATTCGATAAGTAAAAATGTCAGCAATTCTGAGAGAGAGGGGCTCAAAAAATGAAACACTTCAAATACAAACAACAGAAAAAAACATAAGTTAGTCAGTAAAATCCCCAGCTATCAGGTTATTTTACTAAAGCAAGCTGATGATGGAGTGGAAGTTGTTGGAGCAGCAAGTGAACCGGGCTCATGGAGCAGAAAAACACACAGATTTTAGGTTAGTTTGTTTATTAACAACTGGATTTATATTGTTTTTGTGTTTGAACAAACTCTATATAATCATTTAAGGATTGGGAGATAATCCGGTAGAAATATATCAATCGTTTTGCGCGTTAAGATGTAGGCTAAGCTTATCATTTAAACACGTTTTAAGCAGGTTTTAAAACAAATGGTTTAAACTGTTAATGAACATTAAGCTGCGGGGCAGAACTCTTT
>NW_015667358.1:0-222 GCF_001515625.1 Sinocyclocheilus rhinocerous
TGCAAATCGCCTTTCCTAATAATGTGCTAGTTAGCAAGTTCCGCAACGAATCCGGCTAAAGTTTACAGTCTCATGAGAATGGCTCGTCACCCCATGGAAGAGAGGGGCGGGGTCAGCAGAGTTCATTAGCATTTAAAGAGACATGCACAGAAACGGCTTGGCGTGAACACAAATGATTTTGACAGGGTAAAAAGGGTGTTGTTTTACACTACCATTGAGACA
>NW_015667358.1:404-1086 GCF_001515625.1 Sinocyclocheilus rhinocerous
TTTACACCTATCGCCATTTCTAGCCACTGGGGGACCATAGGCAGGCTAGGGGAACTTATATTAATGTTAAAAAACCTCATAAAGTGAAATTTTCATGCCATGGGACCTTTAAGGGTGAGTAAATAACAGTCTAATTTTCATTTTTGGGTGAACTAACCCTTTAAGAAACTAGCAACAAAAATGTTGCTCAAAATCAAGCGGTTTAAAGGGCGATGTTTTTTCAAATATATAATTTAGTTTACTGTAAAAACGTATTTGCCATAATGAATACAAGATAAAAAAAAAGTCTGGATCAAAAACAGTAATAAAGACCATCCTGTTTGGGGAAAAAAATCTGCCTAAATTGTTGGCTGGCCTTAGCTGGTTTAAGCTGGAAGCAGCTGGCTTGTATCTGGTCTTAGAGGGGTTTTGACCACATCTTTAGCTGGTCAAGCTGGTCTTAGCTCTTCAGGCTGGGAGACTAGATAAAACCAGCTAAGACTAGCCAACCAGCTTTAGGCTGTTTTTTTTTTTTGTTGTTGTTTGTTATTTTTTATTAATTTTTTCTCCAGTAGGGCAGTATTTACCTCAATGTTTATTTAGCTACAGAGTCAAATGCTTCATTAACAACTCTAGGAACATGCTAAGGGGCCATTTACACCAAACATGTTTTAGTACTTTGCATTTACATTGTTTTTCTGCA
>NW_015667359.1:0-890 GCF_001515625.1 Sinocyclocheilus rhinocerous
AAGTAGACAAGTCTTTCACTTGTATTTTTATTTTATTTCATTTTTATTTTATTATTTATTTATTTTATAGCAAGATATGTCCACAAATGTTTTAGGCAAACTTGATGATCCAGAAATATGATTTTTGAAGTATTTTGTATGCACGTCCTGCTGTCATATTTTCTAACCTTAAGATTGCAGCCCTGTCTTAATAATTTTCTTTATTTACAGACTTCTTTTAGGACAGTTTTGGAGAAAATGGTGCTTCTGGGAAACTTAAAAATGAAATGAATGAAGTTGTTTATTACTTTTGTAATTTAAGTTATTTGTAAATGAAGCAAAGTAATTTATGTGTATTGTTTTAGTTGAAACTTGTAAATAAAAGATGAGAAGTAGTTCTGGAAATTGTTAATTTTTGCAAAGCAAGTTATAATTTGTAAATGACAGAAATTCTTCTATACATTTTTTTTTTGCCTCTGAATAACATTTGCAAATGAAAATAAATTGTTCTATACTAAAAGTACTTTTTACAACTAATTACAAAATAACTTCAATTCAACATCAGAAAAACAACATCAAAATTTAACAATACATAAAAATGCATTTTTTTTCTTTTTCCAATCTTTTTAATGTACGCTTTCATTCAGCTGAGCAGTGAGACCCTGGTGGAGCTGCTGGACCTGGACGGGCTGCCATAGAAAGCCTGGTGTGGCATTATCTGGGATAGTCTCCAGAGTGTTTGAGTGCATATCTCCACTGTCCAGCAGTGAGGTTCAGCTTTATCCTGCAGTACAGGGGTCTGGTCTGATTTAAGGAAATGAGGAAAGCACTAATTGTGTAGAGCTATGAAAAAGTAATCTCCACTATCCAGCACTGGGACGTTCAGGTTTATCCTGCAGTACAGGGGTCTG
>NW_015667360.1:0-191 GCF_001515625.1 Sinocyclocheilus rhinocerous
GCAATGGTCACTTTGTCGCATCCAGTGTGGACAGCCTCAAGCTGGCCTTTTTTTTACGTCTGGCCTTTTTTTCATAATTTCTTTGTTTAATTTTTTGGGCTAGTAGAAATTATGAACGGCCGGTAAATTAAAAATGTAGTAGCCAAATTGGCTGGTGAGTGAAAAAGTTCCTTTCAAACCCTGGTCGTCAC
>NW_015667360.1:598-3678 GCF_001515625.1 Sinocyclocheilus rhinocerous
CGTCTCGGTTACGTATGTAACCCTCGTTCCCTGAAGGAGGGAACGGAGACATCACATCCCGTCGCCACGGCTGCTGTACCACCGTTGAGCGGCCGGGTCACCGGCTCAGCTCCTCAGCGAAAACCTGGTATGCATTGCACCGGCTGCCTTTTTATGCTCACGCTGTGATCAGTGGCAGCTGGATGCAATTATCGCATGCCAATGTGCATTTGCTCGTTTAGTTTACACTCAAAGTGGATTGGTCTCTCTAAGCGAGATCCCAATTTGTCGGTCACCAACATGATGTCTCCATTCCCTCCTTCAGGGAACGAGGGTTACATACGTAACCGAGACGTTTCCATCATTGTACCTGTCAGCCTCTTCAAGCCCAGCCTCGGTTCTTAGGTAGTGATTTCAGGAACTCATTAACACTCTGGTGTGTTTGTGAACAAGAGTCTCTTTCCAATGTGAGATGTTGCTAGAGGCAAATTAAACAAAGTGAGATACTACTAGGGTAATACTAGGCTATAAGCACGACTGGAAAAATGATACCATGCAGAAGCACTTACTGATGTTTGCCATTTACTGTATGTAGAAATGGAGAATACATTTTCAGACAGAAAATAAACTTATAAAAATGGCAGCAGTGTCAAGTGATTTAAATCTAGTCGATTTCAATGATACATTGTGGAAATATGTGATTTTCCTTTTTACGTTGTTTACTTACATGGAATTATAAGATAATTCAGAAACACAGAATGTGTAGTTGTGCCACTTCCTGATGCTTCTCACTTAAAGGGGTCATATGATGCGATTTCAATTTTTCCTTTCTCTATTTTTTAATGGGTTTTCGTGTTTTTGAATCATCGCTCCGGCCAGACAGGGCATCATCACAATATGGTAAGGGGCGTAACATTTCCGTCACATGCTTGAGGTATTCAGCCAATCACAACGCACTGGATAGCTGGCCAATCACAGCACACCTCGCTTTTTCAGACCAATGAGCTTTGTAAAAATCGATGCGTTTCAGAAAGGCGGGGCATAGAGGAAAAACAATAATGTACAGTATGTGGAAAATAATGTGTTTTTTTAACCTTAAACCGCATAAAAACATTTCATTACACCAAATACACAAAATAATGTTCTTTTTAGCAGCATCATATGACCCCTTTAAAAGAAAAGTTCTACCCTGCTATTTTTTTAATTATTATTATTATTATTCTTTGAAATACTTTGGAGTAGCATTTAATTAAAGGACCATGGTACTATCTTTTGATGCCGTCAGTGCTCCATGGTACCACCAGTCATTTTTTGTAAAGGTTCTGTGATGTGGTTTTGTCATTGCAACTCAATTGTACAGTTATATCAGCCATTTTGTTCCTGTATTTTATTTTGCATGCTCATGGCACGTGAGATTTATAGGCACTAACTAATATGCTATCACATCTACTATGCTATTATTATTATTATTATTATTATTTCACATGAAGTCCTGTCATAATGGTGTTGAATTTGTTTTATTTTACTTAAATAAATAAATAAATAAGGCAGCATTTTTATTTTTTTCATGTTTTGCCTATTTTATTAAGTATTTATGTCTTCTTTTCCAGTAAAAATATTTAAGCATCTTTAAAACAGAATACATTTGTTTGAGAAACAAAAATGTGTAATATAATTAGACTTGGAAAGCAAGTCCGTGTCTTACCCTTCATACATTTTGTTAGATTTGTGCTCAAAACTAGCAGAACACTTCTGCAGAAAATGAACAAGAATCTGGAGTGTCCTAGATGAATAATAATAATACAAATTTTTCCAAGGATTGCGTTGGCATTCATTGATCTGACAGCCTGAGAGGTAATTCGAGAAAAATAACCTGCACAAATCTTCCTCACCATAATGCTCTCTTTTTCCCTGTCTGTCTGTGTATTCATATATATTTATATATAGTTTCCTTCTCTTGCAGTGAGGCTGTTATTAAAGCTGATGGTGGACAGTGGCAGGGTCTACAGCTCCGATCGCCCTTGTTTCGTCCACACAGGGTGCCAAGATGTATTGGTACGAGATACCACCTAGATTACAAGCCTGGCTTTTCAGAGGACACAGATCAATACATTCACAGTCTGACCAATGAGGAAAGAAGTGAGAGGAAGGCAGAGATGGATCGGTAAACTGGTTTTGTGTCTGTATCCATTTCATTTCATTAGAGATGAAGTGCCAATTTTTCATCGCTCCATTATATATCATCGATTTCCTAATGGGTATGTCTCATGATTTTTTCCCCACAGTCCCTAGTAAGATCCAATGTAATGTGACGTAGTAAGTCGACACAGCTCAGTTGAGACCACTAATGGGGTTGGTTTGAGTCAAACCACATTAAGGCCAACAAAAAACCTCCACGGATTCCAGAGCGGTTTCGCTTGGCCATTTTGAGTTCGGCGTTGGGCACTGCAGCATTTACTTGAGTGACCACTTTTTCCAAGAACTCTAGAAGGCTATAAATAGCATGGAGAGGCACTTCCAGTCACAATTTTGGGGTGGCAATTTCTTTCTGCAGTGACTTTCCTTTATTTCAGAGTTATTGCTCTTCAATCTAATGAACGTACTGCATTTTGATTGTTTCTGATGATGCGTTAAATGTCACTCGGTGTTTCCTTTGGGATCCGTGTAGAAAATGATTAAACACAAATACATGGGCATATTTTTGGATGTTGTGAGCCAGCGAGGTGTCTCGTGCTCATTGAGCCAGTTTTGAAGGACTTGGCTGGATTTCTCCTGGCGCTGTTTTCTGCGGCGCTGTCCTTATTCTCCTTCACACAGTCAGAGTATCTAATGAGAGCCAGGACTTGGCCTCAGTCTTGTTTTTAAAGCACAAATATAACCTTATTAGTATTTTGGGGTATGCTGCCGTAGTTTCTCTCTGGAAATGTCTAGACTGTAAGAGCGTGTAATTGTCTCTCTCTCCATACCCTGTCTTATCCTGTCACACGCCAACACTCTCGATATTAATCAGGGGGTATGTTTATGTAGAGTGATCTTGCGCTTCGTTTTGACTAATGAGTCGCAGATGCGAGCCCATTCGGTGTAGTTGGGTGACATTCATT
>NW_015667360.1:5668-8120 GCF_001515625.1 Sinocyclocheilus rhinocerous
GGGGGGGGGCAACACTTCGGGATCATTTGGCTCTGTGCTTTTGAAATGGTTGGGGTTAAAGCTGGGGTTAAAACACTAATGAAATAAGGAGATGAATGACCTAAAGCCTCAAAATTCTAGTTTTCTTTTCTCCCTTATTTTGTCTCTTAAACGGATACTTCATCCAAACATGGAATTTCTGCCATCATTTACACACTGTCATGTCATTCCAAACCTATTACTTATTTTCTGTCTTTTGTGGAATACAAAATAAGCTATTCTGAAGAACGTTTCAACTGTATTTGTCCATTAGTGAAAGTCAGTGTGGTCCAAAACAACCCCAATGAGACATTTTTCAAAACATCTATTTTTGTGTTCCGCATAAGAAATAAAGTCATACAGATTTGGAACAACATGAGAATGAGTAAATGATGACGCAATTTTTGTTTGACATGCTAGGTAACTGATAGGAAAGTGCTTGAGGTAAATAGCCTCAGGAATAGATGGATGTAGGAGACTATATTTCTCCAGCTAAAGAGATGAAAAAGGACACAAGAGAAAGGGAAATGAGCACTAACCTCCATCAGTTGTCATCTCTGACAAGCTTATTTAAATGAAGGCAATGCCAGAAGGAACCTTTCTCCTCTCACCGGCGTTCCTCCTCTTTTGTATGGCCTCAAAGACAGCTGGCCAGACACAGTCTTACTTCACGAGCACTGTGGAGATATCTACCTGATGCGTGACGCGGAGAAGTCGGCTACTGACCGCGCAAGTCAACCTGTGCCTCGGCTGGTTACCAACTGTCTGCCGGCCGCTCGCTGGCCAAAACGGATGGTTTGAGTTCTAGCCAAGTGCTCAAGCTGTGAACAAGTCCTGCAGCCTCCTGCGTTCAGACAATATTACATTTGTTACATAGCCTTTTTTCCACTCCCCCACCATCTGTTTTCCTAATGGAGCTGTCCAGGGCTTGTCATTCACTCATGACTGAGCATCCCCCAGAGCAAACCACTCACAACTCCAGCCTGGGGGGGTTTGGGTAAACTTTTAAAGAACTATTTTTTCCCCGACCTCAATTCTGAATGGTGCGTTAACTGATTTTCACATATGGCTTTCAATACTGTTACTATATTGTCATAAAAGTAAACAGAGACAGATCTGGAGGGAATGTGGGAAATCATTTATAGACGGAGAAATTTGTAACTCTCAGAAAATGTCATGAAGAATATTAACAAAGGAGGGAGTGATGACACGCTCTGCCTTCATTATCATCACAATGACAAGGGGTGGATCAAATGCTCCCAGTTCTACTGATGATGTCACAGACATTGGTCACATGACAGAATGGAATGGTAATGCAGTTCTTGAACCCTGGCCAGAGTGATACTCCAGTATTCAATGTAGATGGGCTCAAACACAATTTCTAGAATATTTGTGATTGATCTGACCTAATTCTACTGCCATGATTATCATGTATTACTTGAGCTATAAGGTATGAGAATATAGCCACACTTAAGGGTGGAGTGCCTGCAATCCCTTCAGCCATGATATATTCACTCATCTTTTCTTTCCAGTGCATTGTTTTCTTTTTCCAATCAATAATTTGTGATTGTACAAAAGTAATACATAATGTAATACATAGTGATGACATTGTTAAATTCCTATAATTATGAATCTGGCTCCATACCTCACTGGAATGAGTTTGTTTGCATCTTTCTGCTTCTCCTGCAGATGTGAAAGAACTTCAACAGCATTAAATGGTAAAGTTGGATCTCTCTCTGCTGCTACTCAGTCAAGATCCATATCAGTTTTTCAACAAAATCTGGAAACTTGGCCATTTCAAAAGCTTTAAAAAGACCCCCTTTCCTCTCAAGGAACATTTTATTTGAATTAATTCTAGGTCTTTTCTTTTCCCAGAGAAACCTCTCAATAAGCTCATTATACTATTTGGTGAGATGGACAGTGACAGTATCATAAATGAAAAAATGTTTTAGCTTTTCATAGTTTTAACCTTCCCACACAATTTGGGCTGTTTTCTTTTCTTTCTTTCTTTCTTTTTTCATCTTTTTAAATTAGTTTATTAAAGAGAAGAGTACAAATTAAGACATAAGGAATATCCCTTATGTCTGGGCATATACTTCATCTCATTAAGAACATGTTTAATATTGAACTGCATCACCATATTCAGGGTACCTCTTGAGACTGTATAGCTTCTGACAATGTTTTTGTTTAGCTTGATATAATATATGTGTAGCTCTGAAATTCATATTATACAGTGGCTCTGAAAAGTACTTGGCCATGTGATTTCAAAGTAAAAATTGAGAAAATGTCCAGCCCTACTTAGATCCATATGTCAGTGCAGTATGTGGTGATATAAGACCAGTGGTTATTACTGCTGCTTTTGGATTACCATATAAACTGGGCCCAAAACCAGATTAAAGGCAGAGTAAGTGATTTCTGGTAGCCAATGTTGATA
>NW_015667361.1:0-548 GCF_001515625.1 Sinocyclocheilus rhinocerous
TGTTTCAGATGATAAGCCACATTTGAGGTCGATGAACGAAACAAATGTTTGGATGTCCTGACCGATGTACTGTAATTACCACATAGACCAGCTGTTAATGATCTGTCTGTCACAGACTACGTGACTTTGCCACTTCCTGTGGATTGTTGTTGTTGCTGTTTTTTTTTGTTGTTTTTTTTGTTTTTTTCCTGCGACTAAGCAACTAATAAAATTTTGATCGACTAAGCCTCTTCTTGTCGAATAACAGTTAGTCGACTATTAGGGGGCAGCCCTAACTATTATTATTATTATTAGGGGCCAAGCACCGAAGGTGCGATGGCTCCTATTGTATACGTTGGATTTTAATCTGTTTAAATTATAACATTTATATAGCATATATAGCATATGTTAATTATATTGCATACATTTAGAAATTACTTTTGGTGTAAGGTAGTGTCGTGGTCACACCAGGCACGCGGTGCTCAAAATCGCCCCCCAATACCCTACATTTGTCCAGTCAAACCGTTGTAGCGAATCAGCTCATGGGAAATATGAATAATTAATCATAA
>NW_015667362.1:0-1446 GCF_001515625.1 Sinocyclocheilus rhinocerous
TTTTTTTTATGCAATTATTTTTTTATGAAAGACAGATCTAAATGAATGAACCTTTATAAATTGTACTTACCACATACTCTTTCACTAAATTGTCTGGATCCTCGTTGAGGTATACGCAGAGCCCCTTGATAATACATTCTCGTCCAATATCGACATCATCGTCCTGGCCAAGGGTGACAAGCAGAGCAGAGGTTTTTTTTTTAATATAAATTTTTACCCCCACTGATCTATATAAATGACTGGATTGCTCATGGAATCCTAAACTCCCAGCAGGTGGTTAAGCCACCGGAAGTGTTCGAGTGGCCATATTGTTATTCCAAACTGACTTAATGCACTTTTTACGTCCAGCCAAGTCATAGATCAGTGTTTTCCCCAATAAAATGTGTACACACCAAAAACAAAATCTCTAACATACTTGAGCCATGGGTTCCATGATGGTCTGCAGTCTTCCTCCCATTTGCCCTCCTCGCTTTTTAAATACTCTTAGAAATTTGTCAGACAGCATATCTAACTGAGACAAAAATCTGGATTGTAGGGACATTGTTGTAATTCGTTTAAATTCAGCATTTATCTGAGAGAAAAAAAGAGGGAAAAATACATGTAAACATACAGTTGAAATGCAATTTGTAAAGGCATACAATGAAAAAGGGTTCAAAACTAGTACATCAGTTAAAGCAAAAAAAATCCTAAGCCTGAACTTTTTCCGGGGGTGGAGGACACGCAGGGGTTTTTTTGGCCAAAAAAAAACAAAAAAAAACATTAAACATTATTTGAAAATGATTCAAATCATTTTCTTTTAAACTAACTAGTAACATATTTGCAATTGCCATTAGCCCTTGACAGGCTCAGACTACAGATTATGGTGGGCTATTTAAAACAGCAATACCAGGAAAGGTTAATCACTACAATATGGTGCAAACACATGTAACATTTAGGATGCTTTTGATATAAAGTTTTGCTGGTTAGCTTTGTCCTTGACAGTGTACAAGACGACCTACAATCTAAAACATGACATTTCTGAAACCGTTTTGTTCAAAAGAAATAATGGATAATTAAATACTAAAAAATACTTTTTTTTAAATATCACAATGTCAGCTTTTTCCAATATCGTGCAGCCCTATTTCTTACAGTATTGCAATATATTGTATCATAACCCCTGTATTGTGATATGTATTGTATTGTCAGATTCTATTTCATTATAAGAAACCTCAAGGAACAGAATAATCAAATATCCATGGCATGACCCCTTTAAACAACCAAAAACTAAGGTAAAATGACAAGTATAAATAAGTAGGATTAAAACTTTTGGGTTATGCTCACCAAATTCACAGATGCAGATCATTCAAAGCAGTTTACAAAAGCTTCGAGCAGAAAAACGTCACGTAAATGCAACCACCTAAAAAAAAAAAACCACCTTTGAATAATACTTCTATTACATATATTTTA
>NW_015667363.1:0-188 GCF_001515625.1 Sinocyclocheilus rhinocerous
GACTAAACCACCAGTAGGTGGTGGCAAATGTCTGTTTTAATGAGTCATTTATTCATTAATTCAACCGATTCATTCAAACGGCTGATTCATTCAGAAACGAGGCAAGTGACTGGCCTTATGAATGGGCCACTGAATCATTGACTCACTCGATTCGTTCAAAAACATGGATTAAAGAGGACAATGAGGAA
>NW_015667363.1:614-854 GCF_001515625.1 Sinocyclocheilus rhinocerous
GCCGTTTACACTGAATGCAATTAAAATTAGAATCATTCTCACACGAAATGACAAATGCGCATGGATGTGACGTCATTGCCGGCGCCGATGGCAATAAAAGGATCGGCTCCAAATCGGCAAGACGTGAGACTGACCGGCCGGTCACTGATCCGGGCCGGTCATGGAAAAAATTGGCCGATTCCAATCACTGGCCGGTCAATCGGTGCATCTCTAATATATATATATATATATATATATATA
>NW_015667364.1:0-523 GCF_001515625.1 Sinocyclocheilus rhinocerous
AAAAACTATGCTAAAATGTCTCTTCATTTTCGTTGACCAAAACAAAACGAGATGAAACGAAAATGTTATAACGTTATTTCGTCTCGTTTAGTCGCGTTATTATTATTATTTTGCAGTATTTCTGTTTCCTGTGTCTCACTTCAGGGGCTGCATCAGGTCATACTGCGCAGACGCAGGCGACGTCACTTCCTCAAGGCCCACTCACGGCATTATTTAGAAGACGACAACAAACAAAGTTAAGTCTGACACAGAGAAAGGGACAGATGGCCGGCCAGCCGGGGTTCGTCTTTGGGAGAAAAAGAAGAAACGACATTTGGAAAAACTTTCATTACATAGAAGTGGAAAAGAAAACGGAATGTGTTGTGGAAAAAGATGGGGAGAAATGCGGCCACAAAATCACAGGAAAAAACACCACAAACCTTAAGAGACATTGCAAGGCATTCCATAATGAAATTGAGGTAAGTCAAGACATTAACGCAACGTTACTTTCTATTTTAGAAAGCTCATGCCAACTCATGAGGCT
>NW_015667365.1:0-489 GCF_001515625.1 Sinocyclocheilus rhinocerous
AAAATGCGTTCTTTTGTGTTGGTCTAGAGACTCCTAGTGGTGAATTCATGCTAGAACAACTTTTTATGATTTCTTCATAAGTATCTGTGGATATGTGGACAAGAAGCAATGTCATACAGAATTTTTTATATCATTTGTATAAATATTTACTTTTTGGAATAAAAAGCTATACATAAGAAAGGTAAAAAGCACTTAATTGCTAATTAAACATAATTGAGGATAAGTGAAAACAATAATAGAGAATGAATAGGTATAATAAAGCACAAATAGTAGTAGATGCAGATGTCACGAAGACGTCACGTTCGGCAGACGAACAGTAATGTGGCAGACGCAGACACGTCACGTTCAGTGAGACGAGTGCATGTTGCAGCGTCATATTAAAGATAATATGATAAGATAAGATATCCGTGGCGGACGTAGCTTTGAAGGATATTTTTACTTCGCGTCTATGAGGTGTATTTTGTGCATCTGCTTTGCAAACTAAGCAAT
>NW_015667366.1:0-781 GCF_001515625.1 Sinocyclocheilus rhinocerous
CTGTTAAAATATCTTAAAGGGATATTTCACCCAAAAATGAAAATGTTGTTATTGTTACGGTTGTTGTTACTCCCCCTCATGTTGTTCCAAACCTGTATGAGTTTCTTTCTTCTGCGGAGCATAAATATATTTTTAAAGAATGCTGGTAATCAGACAGTTGACGGTAGCCTTTGAATTCCATAGTTTCAAAGAAAAAAAAAAACTATGGAAGTCAGTGGCTACCGTCAACTGTCTGATTAGCAACATTCTTTAGAATATCTTCTTTTGTGTTCAGCAGAAGAAAAACTCGTACAGGTTTGGAACAACAACATGAAGGGAAGTAAATGACAGAATTTTAATTTTTGGTTGAACTATCCCTTTAAGTAACGGAGGAAATTAAGTAAAGACTGAACTGCAATGAGACCTACCACACTTGGCATATTCAAGAAGCATGGGTACTCAAAGATTGTAGAAGTCCCCTTCGATATCCACGACCTATGCCTGATGTTCATCTCCACTGCTGATTTAATAAAAGATACAAAGAATTGAAGAACAAAGTATTGATCTCAACAATATACCTTTTAATTAATTTCTAATATCTATCAAAGAGTCAGATGATGTAGTAAACTGTAAGTTAGTTTATCATGAGAAATGTAAAGGCCAACTGACAACAGTCAAGGAATGCAACAACCAAAATGTTCTTTCAGAGTTAAAAAAAACACATTTGGCTGTTTTTGACATTAATTACACATTACTAACAAATCCATCTCCTTTTCCTTTAATCCGACCCTGCAAAGATGTG
>NW_015667367.1:0-144 GCF_001515625.1 Sinocyclocheilus rhinocerous
AACTTGCAATTGTGAGAAAAAAGTCAGAATTGTGAGATATAAACTTGCAATTGTGAGACAAAAGTCAGAATTGCGAGATACAAACTTGCAATTGTGAGAAAAAAGTCAGAATTGCGAGAAAAAAAGTCAGAATTGCGAGAAAAG
>NW_015667367.1:410-532 GCF_001515625.1 Sinocyclocheilus rhinocerous
AACTTGCAATTCTGAGAAAAAAAAGTCAGAATTGCGAGATACAAACTCTCAGTCGCAAGAAAAAGTCAAGAATTGCAAGAAACTCGCAAATTGAGAAACTCGCAATTCTGAGAAAAAAGTCA
>NW_015667368.1:0-1330 GCF_001515625.1 Sinocyclocheilus rhinocerous
GTTTTGCTCAAACTTTCACCATGGCATTAGAACTGGTACACCGTTCACCGTTCGTTACATCAAAATGACGGCGCCGTGGGTGTAAACTTACAGATTAAGGGGCGGTAATATTATAATGAGATCCCTTTTCCACGTCACTAGGGGAGCAAAATCAGACACACAGTTTTTTTCAGACGCTTGCAGAAAAAGGCTTACCAAAACAAAGTTACTGGGTCAATCTTTTGCACGTTTCCTTGATTGGTAGATGCGACCTGATTATAGCACTTAAAACCTGGAAAAGTCAGATTTACAAAGTTACTCAATCTTTTTCACGTTTCCTTGGTTGGTAGATGCACCGGGGACCTGATTATAGCACTTAAAACCTGGAAAAGTCAGATTTCAATGATATGTCACCTTTAAATAAAGTCAGGAAGACTTCATAATTACAGACGGGTGTGTTGGAGCAGGGTTGGAACTGAATTCTGCAGGAATGGAGCTCTTCAGGAACAGGGCATCCTTGACCTAAAACATTCCCATAAAATGATAAACCAACCTCACCACACCATATCCAAGAATGAGTTTCTATGACTTTAAGACAGACAGAATGTTCAAAAGAATAGCATTATTTGAAATTTCCAACAACGTGAAAGCATTTACTGCCTTTTTTTTAATCAATGTAATGCACTCTTGCTGAATAAAACTTAAAGAGTGTAACCCATGTGTCCTAATTGATGAACACTGTACACAAGCATCCGTCTTGTTAAATCAGTTTGTCTGTACTCACAAACGATGGATAACCATTTTCTAATGATGTCTAATGACCAAAGCAGTAGGAAGTTTAAGCTTTTTCACCAAAAAATAAAAAGAACTATAATTACAATTCTGACGAGCTTTAAAACTATTCACTCGTTCCATGTCACCTGCAAAAACCCAAATTCTGCTTCTGAAAATGCTCCAAACTGAATGAATGCTTCTGTCAGATGTCGTCACAGAGCAAGTCGCTCCGTCGTGTTTACCAGTTACCTCACCTGTTCATACCAAGCTGGTAGTTTAACAGCCTAAGAATCGCCATAGAAAAATAGCCTTTTTGAACAAGACTGATGTGGGACTGTCGATTGAAAAACCAGTGGCAAAGAGAACCAACGTCTCTTGATGCTGTCACCTCTCAACATACGTGTGCTGCACATTTAAAACAGCATCTCTGGAGGATTCTTCGCAGCGGCACACAAATGTACAGGATTAGGACGCTCAAGGTCTGTTTACACATCCAAGCCTGTTTGTGCGTGACTAAGAGCGTGCGTGTGCGCGTGCAATTCCCGTTTACTCTGTCAAAGCTACTATCTGAGACGGC
>NW_015667369.1:0-1309 GCF_001515625.1 Sinocyclocheilus rhinocerous
GTGAGCACCAGCCAATGAGATTGTCGTTTGCGCATTAGTTCCGCTAGTGTTGTCAAAAATATTGATATTTCGATAAATATCGATACTGAAATATCTGAACGGTACCAATACTCATTTCCCGAAGTATCGATACACCGATACTAGCCGAGCTGTCACTTTCACTTCTCTCCAAAGGCGCGTTGACAAACACCACACGTGACCGCAGTGCCTGTCTCGTCTCATTCGCTCTGGTTAAATAGCAAAAGTGAAGTGAATAGAAAGATGGCGAGTGCGGCGCCCCCGCGACCGGCTTTGGTTGATAAAGAACACAGCAGGAGTGCTATCTGGAAATATTTTGGATATGAAACAAATGAACATGGAAAGCCGAAGGACACAAGCAAGCCAATATGCAAGAGTTGCTACAGAGCAGTGCTAACAAAAGGCGCTAACACCTCTAATTTAGCAAAGCACCTGAAAGACAGACACCCGGATCTATATAAAGAATTTCGAGAGGTTGGTAACTGTTCTCATTTTAACATTACTGAAACATTAACCAAGATGGCCTAGTATTGTTGCTGATATGAGTGTTGTCTCGTTTTTTCACCGTAATTCTTAAAGTTAATATAATCTGACTGAGGAATCTTAGACAAGTAAATACTTTAACTGTGGTCAAATGTAAATTAACTTGTGCTTATTTAACTTTATTCAAAAATTATTACTTAAAATCTGCAATTTGTCTTCATGTCGATCCAGTGTGCATTGTTTTCGCGTGATGCACGCACGTTTGCGTGCGTGGATCAGTGATTATATGTGAATCCGGCATTAAAATCTGTTCATCAAATAATGTTAATGTATTAACCAGCATTTATGAACGATGAGCAATGCATTTGTTACAGTATATTTTAATCTTTGATAACAGTAGGTAATAAAAATACAACGGATCATGTTAGCTCTGGTCCAATGAAAAAATATTAACAGATAGAACTTTGGATTTTAATTAGTACGTTACATGTATTAGTAAATGTTAGTTTAAATTAACTTTTAACTAAGATTAATAAATGTTTTGGAAGTATTTTTCATTGTTTATTCATGTTAACAAATTTTACTTGGAAATACAAAAGATTGCACTTTTTTTTACTTGCACTTTATTGGTTTTTGAATGTATGGCAATCTGAGAGGCTTTTGAACAAGTGCACTACCTCAAGACATTTTTGTTCATGTAAAATATACCTCATTGTCATGTTCTAGATTTGTTATATTTATCTTTAAATAAAAATAAAAAAAAGTACCCCCTTAATATTGTGGCAGTTTTTTACTCCGTGGTATCGAA
>NW_015667370.1:0-770 GCF_001515625.1 Sinocyclocheilus rhinocerous
AATATATGTGCAAATTATAAAGAAAGTTCATATTTAGGTATTTATAATTTATATTTGGCATTCAATTATTGGTACATCATATCAAATAGATTCCACTTTCATGAAAACATTTGCGGTTGGTTTGTAAAAGTTGTCATTGAACATGTTTGTTTGTTGTTCTCGTTTGTCGATTCAAGCCACTGAGTCATATTGCGAATGATTTGGTTCAGTTGACTCGGATCTTCAAAAAACTCTCATCACTTCTTTCCCGTACTTGAACAATGTTCAGAATCACGATATATGGTGCGAAATGAGACTCACCTTTCTGTTATTAATATGAGAATGTGCTTTACTTACAAAATAACATTAAATAAAGCATTACAACGCGCTTTACTTACAAAATAACGTTAAATAAAGCATTACAACGTTATATTTAAGAATGATTAATTTATTTTACTTCGCTTGTAAAAACGTTTCAATTGACAGAACAGTTTGCATCGATTTAAACATTGAAAACCACAAACATTTCTTCAGATGAATCACAACAGATGAAGCTTTGTGACGTCACACCACCAGAGCAAAATAAAGTGTTGAGAAAAGAAACCTCGTAAGGGAGGCTAGCCTCCTTCTGATATCAACCAATCATCAAAGAGACGTAAATTACGTGTTATTAGTTTGAACGTCTCCCGCTGCGCTGATAATGTACGAAGTACTTATGATGAGCAGCGATATTGAATATTTGATCGCCAACAGATTTACCAAGCTGTCATTCAAACAGTATATATACAAAT
>NW_015667370.1:899-1342 GCF_001515625.1 Sinocyclocheilus rhinocerous
TTTAGCTACTTTCCATTGAAAGAAGTTGGCAACACTGTTTATCAGCTCGGATCAGCGCAGAGCAAACAAACTTCTCCGAGATCAGAACAGGTTTACTCAGGAAGCAGTGTTGATTTCGCGACACTGTTACTGCACAGTGTGCGAGATCCAGTGAGAAGCACTTGAATTTGCTGCAGAATGAATAAAGGTTGCTGTGAGCTCTAGTGAGAAGCATTCAAATTCTGCACAGAAATCTGTTATAAACGGGTCAAACAGCGCTGACATATAACCAGAAGTAGTAACGCTAACTATAACCATGGTGTTGTGGAAGAAAGAGTTCATTTTCATTACATTATGCATTTCAGGGTTTGTACAACCTTTTGAGAGAGACATTCAAGCACTTTTAACCCTTTAGGCGTCAGGGTTTTTTTGGAAAAATGCTGGATTTTGACATCAAGATTTCA
>NW_015667371.1:0-525 GCF_001515625.1 Sinocyclocheilus rhinocerous
TATTTTTGCTTTTGTGTTGAGTTTTAGTAGCGTGTTTTGTGATGTACAGAGTTGAGCTGTTTATTTATTTTGTTGATTGTCACCGTTGTTGAGATTCATACGCTGATTCTTGATGTGTGTGTTTCATAACACATCATACCTCTTTTTTTTGAAGTGATGTGTTTAACACTCTTTCATAACAGCCTGATCAGCACTGCTCATTCTTTCTCTCTAGCATGTTATTATAACATTGTTTTGGTACGAAGTGAGACACTGGCTAAAATCAGTGAACCTGGTGTTTAATGGTGATTATGTTATTAACAAAACATAATCAACAATACTACATATTTTGCCTAAGCCCTTTTTTGCTACAACAAATGTGTTTAAATACCAAAGAAAAGTAAATGTTAAAAAGTCAAGGGTCAAGAGCCCAATTAAAGCAAACACTGATCTCTATCATCGTAGTGTCAAAAAATAATAATAATAAAACAAATCTAAACTTCTGTTCATTCTCAATAAGCACTTCTGTAGACGTCTGACAGAAAT
>NW_015667372.1:0-198 GCF_001515625.1 Sinocyclocheilus rhinocerous
AGGATGCTCTCCACAGTGCAGGTGTAGAATGTTCTGAGGATGCTGTGGCTCATGCCAAACTTCCTCAGCTGTCTCAGGAAGAAGAGGTGTTGATGTGCCTTCTTCAGCACTGCATCAGTGTGTGTAGACCATGTGAGATCCTCATTGATGTGAACGCCGAGGAACTTAAAGCTATTTACCTGCTCCACAGGTGTCTTG
>NW_015667372.1:690-1316 GCF_001515625.1 Sinocyclocheilus rhinocerous
TTACGGGCACTATGGTATTAAATGCTGAGCTGTAGTCCACAAACAGCATTCTCACATAGGTGTTCTTATTTTCCAGGTGGGAGAGAGCAGTGTGTAGGGTGAAAGCAATAGCATTGTCTGTAGAACGATTGCTACGATATACAAATTGTAGCGGATCCAGTGAGGCAGGCAGCACAAAGCAGATGCAGTCTCTGACGAGTCTCTCAAAACACTTGCTAAAGATGGGTGTCAGAGCAACGGTCCTCCAGTCATTCAAGCATGTGATTTTATTTAATTTTTTTGGTATGGGCACAATGGTGGATTTTTTGAAGCACGAGGGAACCACAGACAGAGAGAGGGAGAAGTTGAAAATGTCTGTGAAAACCCCAGCTAGTTGGAATGCGCATGCTCAGAGCACACGGCCTGGGATGCCATCAGGACCCGCAGCCTTGTGGATATTCACCCGTCGGAAGGATCGGGTTACATCCGCGACAGAGATGGAGAGTGCACTCACCTCTTCTGTAACAGCCGCGGGAGCGCTCTCTGTGTGGGCGGTGTTGTGAGCCTCGAAACGAGCATAAAAGTTATCAAGCTCATCCAGTAGAGAGGCGGCAATGTTCACAGTAGCTGGTTTATTCCCTTTAAAG
>NW_015667373.1:0-117 GCF_001515625.1 Sinocyclocheilus rhinocerous
GGATCCTCTTCATTAATATTCTCTGCGTCTCAATTGGGCTCAGATGGATAAGCAATATCGAGGACGTCATTGTTTACAATACAACCGAAGCACATTCTGAGCTTGAGGGGCGGGATG
>NW_015667373.1:184-961 GCF_001515625.1 Sinocyclocheilus rhinocerous
CGCTCTAGAGGCGGTTTAGCGAATCACAACACACTGAGCCAGCTGACCAATCTCAGCCCATCGCGTATTTCTGAGGGAGGGGCTTCATAAAAACAGGAAATAATCGAGGCGTTTGTTAGAGAAGGGACAGAGCGGTGTGGAATAAAGGTAAATTATGTGAAAAATAATGCGTTTTTTAAAAAACGAAGCATGAACACATGTTAGACTGCACCCCATAAACACAATCAAGCCTAGAAAAAACCCAGTCAACCACCCCTTTAAGTGAAAATGTCTCTCAAATGCTGTGAATGTTTATAATGTGATCATTTTTAATTATTTTAATATCAAAAAATATATAGTACCTCACACACCTAAATTTGTAGCAAGTTCGTTGAATTAACGTTTAAAATAAACCAAAAGAGAGAAAAATGTTGCACATTAAAATTATTCAGTTAACAAGCAATTTTCAATTTTTTTTTATTATAATTATTTTAGCCTTTTTATTAAAAGGAGATCTACTATCCTTGACGACAGACATGTCAGCACCTAAGTTTGTTTTCTTGATGAATAACAGATCCATTACACACACACACACACAAAAAACCTCTGGGCAAAAATGATCTCATTGCATTTCATATGGATATGATTCATCAAAATGGCCGTGGCATGCATTAAAACTAGCAGAAAGTCCTGAGCAAGCATGCTCTGCATTACACAAATGAGGAGAAGAGAAAAGGAGAGGAGTTTTTATTATTAAAGGTGACATATCATGAAAATCTGACTTATCCAGGTTTTAAG
>NW_015667374.1:0-1560 GCF_001515625.1 Sinocyclocheilus rhinocerous
GACCCGTTCCAGGAGATCGTGGATGCCCTCAAACGGATCCTCACTGCCATTGTTACACCACCTGTCACGCCCGTCACCAATGCCGCTTCCTCTTCCACGACAGTACTTACCGGTCCCATGGCCAGACCAGCGCCCTTCTCTGGCTCGGCGGAGGAGTGCAACGGATTTCTGCTGCCGTGTTAGCTCGCGGAGGAGTGCAACGGATTTCTGCTGCAGTGTTCGCTCGCACTGGAGATGCAGCCACATCTTTACGCTACGGAAAGTGCCAAGATAGCGTTCATCATCTCGCTGCTGACAGGGCGAGCGCTGCAATGGGCAGAGACCATCTGGTCCCAAGCTGGTACAGTAATTAAATCACTTGATAATTTTATGACACATTTCTGGGAAGTGTTTGGTAAACTCGTAGGCGATACCTCTGTCTGTGACCAGTTATATCACCTCCGTCAGGGGTCTCTGTCCATAAATGACTACGGCCTGAGTTTCAGAACCCTCGCAGCAGCCAGTGGCTGGAATGAGCGCGCACTTCTGACCACTTACCGGCAAGGACTGGAGCCGAAGGTGCAACTTCAGCTCGCAGCCTATGACGATTCCTGTGGCTTGGAACAGTTCATCCAGCTGTCCATCCTCTGCGCAACTCGCATGCTATCCTGCATGTCAGCACATCAACTCTCACCATACACTCCACTCCTTCGTCGGCCAGACACCATCAGCCCTCCAGAACCAGGTCAGGAACCCATGCTAGTGGACGGCACTCGACTCTCCCGTTGGGAGCGGCAGAGACGGCTGAGCCAGAGCTTGTGTTTGTACTGTGGAGCTGGAGGGCATGTAATCGCGGCATGCCCCATTCGCCCGTCACGACCTATGGTGAGTGTCATCAAGCCATCAATTGTTAATATGCAACCCCTCACCACTGTTGTAAAACTTACTGCCTCTGGTATCTCCTTTCCAGTACACACCCTCCTCGACTCTGGCTCAGCCAGGAACTTAATCTCTGGGAATCTCTGCCGCCAACTCAATCTCCCAACCACGGCCACTCAGACCACCTACCAAGTCCAGTCGGTAACGGGAAGACCACTCAGTCGGAGACACGTACGTCACAGCGTGGGTCCGCTACTCCTACAAGTTGGTCAATTGCATGAAGAGTCACTCCATCTCCTGGTTCTGGAGGAATCCACCGCTGATGTGATCCTAGGGCGCCCCTGGTTGGTGCAACACGACCCTACCATCTCTTGGAAAACTGGTGAGGTCCTGAAGTGGGGCAGCACCTGCTTTCCTGACTGTTTTCCTCACCTTCCTCAGCCAGCACCCCTGCAATCCGAGGCCCTCACACTCTGCTCCACCTCCATCGAAAGCCCGGTCGAGAAACAGTCAGTCGACATTCCAGCCTGCTATGCCCCCTTCAGTGAAGTATTCTGCCCGAAGAAGGCCTCCCAGTTACCTCCGCACCGGCCATGGGACTGTGCCATTGATCTGATTCCGGGTGAGCCAGTGCCCCATGGACGAATTTATCCCTTGTCACTCCCTGAACAGAAGGCCATGGAGGAGTACATTGAAGAGGCT
>NW_015667375.1:0-1182 GCF_001515625.1 Sinocyclocheilus rhinocerous
GAGAGAGCTTAATATTTGCGTGTGTTCTGAGGCGCGGGTTTGCGCTCTTCGGATGAGCGCACACACAAATCTTCTCACTGAGCGCGCGAGCTCGCGTCCTCTGGCTCTTAAATGTTTAAACTGGCAAAGCTTACATGAGTTTAGCTTAAACACTGATATCAACGTGTGCTGTTCAGGTCTCACCTGTGCTCACACGCCTCAGCACCCAGGTGATGACGGAATAAATGCTCATATTCCAGCATACAACACTCGCATTGAGTGAATGGTTCGTCCGCTTTTTTTTTTTCATCGCTGTTGTTGTAATGTATTGGGAAGCCAGAATGCGCATCCATCAACAGAAACATACATTAGCCGAACCCTGTTTGTTTTACGTGTTATTTATAGCAGACCATATTACAGATGCGTTGTCAGATTTAAGCTGAACCGCGGTCCTAGCGCGTGCCGAACCGTGTGTGGAGAACCGAACCGTTCCACCCCTAGTTTCCATCACTCGTTTCTCATGTGATACTTCAAAATGCGCATTAGGTATGATGGAAACATAGCTATTGACTCAGTTGCCATCCCAGATTTCTAACCACTAGGCTGTGATATTCTCTGTGATTGCTATGTGCTTACATCCTGAGCAAGGTCAAATTAATGTCATTAATATCATGTCGTGGTTTCAAGTTATGCACCACAGTTTCTTAGTTAGGGTCAGGGGTTTTGTAAAGGAGCAAACACCACTGATGATAAACCCTCACAAGACTGAATCAAACAGCTTGGCCTCATTCTGACACTGTTTCCCAGACAGAGTTTCAGCGGCTGGTTAATAACTGAATGAGAGTGACGGGACCAGACAGAGAGAGAGACTTTGACAGTCCCAGCCAATATTTGTCACTCCAGAGTGCATGAATTCTAGATTTGATGTGCCTTAATTGATTCATCTCTGCTTACCACTGGCTGTCTGTGGGACAGGACACCCCTGAATGCTATAGGAAGGGTCGTGACCTTTCTGACCTCTGCTATGACCCCAGCACCAGACACAGCAGCCAATCATGGGCTCTGATAACGGGCAATGAACTGATGATGGAACACAGAAGCCGTTTCATTAGTAAACATGTTTACGGTGAGGCTACAGGTGAATCGAGAGTCAATGAAAGAGATCTCAGTCTTTAGTGAGCATTGCTCCTCTGAATCCTGCAT
>NW_015667376.1:0-378 GCF_001515625.1 Sinocyclocheilus rhinocerous
CTTAATGAAGTTTTAAAATAATAAAGTTACAATTACATAATATTTTTTATATATAAACAAAATGGTGGCTGTCATAAAAACTTGATGGATTTATTCAAACATAAATTAAACATTGAAGAACAGTCAAATTTATAATGAATATGTTATATTGTGCATATATTTAGCAAAATGCCCCTCTACAGTTTATTTTTCTAGCTGACTAATGAGTTTATGGGCACCGAATATGTTTTTCTGAGGTAAATGTGACGTTACATTGTTTACAAGACGTTATATTGACGTCTTTGCGCGGCTGAAACACTGATTGAGCGATTACATGAGACAGGATAGATACGGATTGTAAAGTTGTACTCTTTCTTTTAACTTGCCTTCGGATGTTTA
>NW_015667376.1:414-541 GCF_001515625.1 Sinocyclocheilus rhinocerous
GGTATTAATGTGGAGGAGATGATCAGTTCACGTGCGCCTCGCGCTGCCGCGTCTGTTGATCTGAGACGCTACAGCGATCTGCCACTCCACATTAAACGGCGCCAAAATGGCATTTATTGTTTGAATA
>NW_015667377.1:0-409 GCF_001515625.1 Sinocyclocheilus rhinocerous
TGCCGAGAAGGCGTTTGACAGGGTGGAGTGGGAGTACCTTTTTTTTGGCTTTGGAAAAATTTGGATTTGGCCCAGTCTTTCTCTCTTGGATTAAATTACTTTATAATTCTCCCTCTGCAGTAGTCCTGACCAATAGTCTGCACTCTAGGCCGTTTAACTTGTACCGCGGAACTCGACAGGGCTGTCCGCTAAGCCCATTATTGTTCGCTCTAGCTATCGAGCCTTTAGCGATCGCTCTACGCGAGAGTCGGCAGATTACTGGAATTACCCGCGGTTACATGCTTAATCTGCACAAGAGTGAATTTTTTCCTATTAACAAGGTAGATGCGGTAGATGCGCACTCTAACATACCACTGAAACTAGTCAAAAATAAGTTATCTTATCTTGGGGTCTGTATCATCTGTATCAC
>NW_015667377.1:3683-5438 GCF_001515625.1 Sinocyclocheilus rhinocerous
GTTGACACATAATGGTGAAATTCAATTCAATTTAAGTTCATTTGTATAGCGCTTTTCACAATGAAAAATTGTTGCAAAGCAGCTTTACAGAAAATTAAAGTTTCTACATTATCTTTACTAATAGCTTATCAGTGGTGACTATCTCAGTTATTATATTTTTCATTATGAAAAATCATATAATTATATGATTTATATATATATATATATATATATATTGATACAGATGCAGATGCAGATGAATCGCCTTTGATTATGAATGTGATATTGCGTAAGCTTGTCAGTGATCTATGGCTCTGTGTATTAAATGCAGCTCCATCTGAAAGCACGTGATGGAGATTTACTACTAATCACAGAACCGGCTTTACTGACGAGATGCGCAAGACAATCACATGCGATTTATTGTGCGGCCCAAAAAAAAAAGAATAATTTTGACGCCATTGATGAACCTGTGGTGGTTTCTGTGGTGGGGAAGAAATGTAAGCTATTAATAAGATTAGTATTGACCAAGTTCAGAGGCTGTCATATGTGGATCAACTTACTTTGTTGTGTATTTTCAACAGTTTCAATATGAAAAATAACCTTTTTATTGATTCAATGGATTTAATGCATTTTGGGAAACAATTATCAGTTTTTATAATACATTTTTGAAAATCCAAATCTGGATTAGAATTTTTAATGTTATTATAACCTAAAGATGCTATGTGAAAGTTTGAAACCGAAAATAGTGGTTTTCTTCTTGCCACTTAATTTATCAATTGAATGGGTGACCTATCCTCATTAATCATGCAAACATTTGTGACGCGATGACTTTATCAATTGGTGATCGGCTCTTTTATTGAAAAGGTGGGATTATTCCGCCATATTGCGTGTTACACTTTCTTCCATTCATAAGTAATAGGAGTGCACTGTCTCTGGTATATCTAAAGTCTTTGAAGCAGTTCAGCACGGAGAGAACAGCATGTTGCATCACCTGCTGCTGATAACAGTTCGTCATACGCATGGCCGCTGGAGATGAGTAGCATTGCTGTTACCAGCCTCAGATTGGCTGTAAATTGTGCTCCCGTGCATCTTATAAGAGTGAGTTAATCTAATTATGTTTACTGAGTTCTGATGTTCGTTGTTCTCTGTATTATCAAGCCATGTGTTACGTAACATTATGTGACTATGCTAATTAATCCGTGCTAGCTTTAAAAATGTATTAGTCGATTTATAATATTCATGTGAGTCATATGAACAGCTTAATGCTGGTAAATGTGAATGTTATTGTGTTCATACATTATCATGTTCATGTGTGAGGGGAAGAGCCTAAAAATGTATAAAAAAAGTTATCAAAATCTTGGAAAAATAAGCAATATTCATTTAGTCACATTTAGTCCTTTTGCAGATGCTTTTATCCAAAGCGACTTACAATTGGGGAATACATAAAGCGATTCTTCTTAAAGAGGCAAACAGACACAGGAAGTGCTTGTAATACCAGGTTTTAGGCATTATTCAAATAAGTACAAACTAGAAAGAGAAGAAATAAATAAAAACAAAGACAAAGTTTTTTTTCTTCTTCTAATTTAGGATGAAGTCAAGTAGCGTCAAAAACTGTCGCTTGAAAATTGTCAGGGATTCAGCATTGCGGATAGGGGTGGGAAGATCATTCCACCAGCCAGAAACGGTGAACGAGAATGTTCTGGAAAGTGATTTTCAAGTTCAAGTCCAAGTTCAAGTCTGCTTTATTGTCAATTCTTCCACATGTACAGGACATAC
>NW_015667378.1:0-3444 GCF_001515625.1 Sinocyclocheilus rhinocerous
TGCTCCTGAGCTAAATTTCAACTGTCCCAGATAATGCAATGGAACTATTTAGGTTATCTTCAATAAATTAGCAAAGATGTTAAAAACCTGTTATTTGTCATTATGGTGTATGGAGTGTAGATTGATGTGGGAAAAAAAGTAATTTAAAGAAGCTTAACATAAGGCTTCTCTCACAATAAGACTTAATGTGTGTTTTTACACTTCATCTCAATGTGACTTTATCTCATAATTGTGATCTTAATCTAAAAATGTCAACTTTATTCCTTACAATGTGACATAATATCTCATGATTTATTTCTCATAAATTTATTTCTCTTTATACTTACAATTAATGTGACTTTATATCTCAAAATTGGGACTTTATTTCTTACATTTTTTGCTTTATATCTCATAATTACAAATTATTTCTCACAGTTGCGACTTTATACTCACAATTGTGATTATTTTGTCTAATCAGGACATAATTTCTCACAATTACTACTTTATATTATTTTGCAATTATAAATTATTTCTCAAAACATGATTTAATTTCTCAGAATATAGACTTTTTTCCTTACAATGAATTAATATCTCACAACTGTTTTTTTGTTTGTTTTTTGTTTTTTATTATTTCAAACTTTCATACAGTTTATTTTTTATTAACTTTTCATTTTTTATTCTCAGGTAAAAACAGGCTTCCATAGTTTTGTGTGCTGCAGAAAGAAAACATTCAGACACATTCAGTAATTCAATGAAAAGACAACTGATATTATTACTGTATATGATCTTAAAAATCATCCTTCAGCTTATTGCGGTTCAATAGACTTCAACAGATACCACTGACACTATGACCATCAGATACGTCAGCTCAACCCAAATGGTTGCCCGCGTATCTACCACTCTGCCCTCTTCAGTGTAAGAGTGATATTTGTGTTGTGCTGATTATTGCTCTCTTCTGCTCGTCAACACAAAGTAATTTGCGCGAGATGAGGTATTGAGCGGTTAAATTGTGCCGCCGGCACGTTTAGCCTGTCATAAAGCATGTCTTCTTTATTGGGGTGGCTCTCCAGGCCAACACTGTCCACTGCTCTATAATCCAGTGCTAAGAGCTCCCTCCTGGGCCTCCATACAGCAAAAAACGCCTCTGATCAATGCTTGTCACAAGACTACAAGGTACAGAAGGACTGCTGGGATTTTCAGATATGCTCAGGTGCTTTTTGAATATGAGCTACATTCCCTGGTTACAACTTACCCACACACTCCACTGTATCTCTAATCAACTGGTCAGAAAAAATTTTTGGTATTGATTGCAGATAAGTCCTGAGTCAGCACTCATTTTTATGTGTGAGCGTTATGACAGGACGGGGATGAGAGGTGCCCTAACTAGCAAATAAAGAGGTTTGGAGACAAAGTACCTCACTGGAATTACAGATGCATTTCAGATCCGTGCAAGTGCAGAAACAGATCCACAGATGTCTAAATTAATTGATCGCATTATAAAAACTTTCCCTCTGAGAGTAATCAGTCAGGGCTACTGATAATGGGGCCCGGTGCCATTGGCCTTGTGTGTTTATTCATAGTGATATGTTACTATGCCTTTGCACTGAGTGCCTGAAGCTGGAAAGATGGATGAGGCTTCTGCTACCACAGGCACTGTATGAGCTATTGTGGACAGTATATTGCAAATCTCTCTTTCTCTCACTCTCATTACACTTCATCTTTTTCAGATCTTGGAGCATTCACTGAAGTGATGTCTACAATTATGTTGCCTGCTCCACAAAAACGTAATAAGATATATTTGTACATACTTTAATGTTCTTCACAGATGCTTTTCTACCCAAGTGAACTAAAAGAGAAAGGTTATGAGAATTAAAAAAGGAACAAAAAATCTCAGATCAAAATAGCCTGTGTCATGTCCTCATCCCATTTTTCTGTCTACTCCATACTGTCCTAGAAAAAAAAGGACAATACTGCTAACTAAAACAAAAAGATGTACAATATATACTACCTATACATTTGTGTTGTATGTTATGCAATTTCTTATATCTACTATTAAAATTCTATTTAAAAAAAACTATCAAAAGTCATTGTAAGGAAAAAAGTCTAAATTAGGAGAAAATAAATCATATTTTGAGAAATAACACAATTCTGAGAAATTTAATTCTATTTTGAGAAAGAATGTGTAATTGCAAGATATAAAGTAATAATAGCTAGAAATTATGTCCTAATTACACAAAATAATCACAGTTGTAAGATATAAAGTTACATTGAGAGAAACCAAGCCTTAATTGAGAGTATAAATTCTGTATAAACTGTGAGAAATAATTTATAATTGTGAGATATAAAGTCCCTATTATGAGATATAAAGTCACATTGGGAGAAATAGTTGTAATTGTGAGTATAAAGACAAATAGATCTATGATAAATAAATCGTGAGATCACATTGTCATAAGGAAGAAAGTCAACATTTTTACAGAATTGTAAGGTGCTTACTTGTATATCATTTATTTTGGTGAATTTGTTCTGTACTTGAATTTAATTGAAACTGAATACTTCTGCTTTACCTAAATTAATTTGCAAGGCAAAAATCTTACTTTTTACAAAAGTTAGTGAGAAAATCACATCTGTGACTTGATTTCTTCAATCAATTTAAAAAAGGAACAAATATTAACTTTTCAAGTACTTAAAAAATAAAGTAAATTTAAATTGGAAACTTGTTCGTAAACTTTTACTCTAATGTGTTTTTGGCTAGATACTTTGACTTGTAATTGAATAAAAAATTCTACAAGAGATAGTTCAGCCAAAAATGGAAATTCTGTCACTATTTACTCACTCTCATTATGTTCCAAACTTTTATGACTTTCCTTCTTCTGTGGAACATAAAAGAAGATATTTTAAGAACAGTGAGGTCCAAATATAATTGGAATACATTGACTTTCTTTGTATGGACAAAAAAAAAGAGAGAGATTCTTCAAAATATCTACCTTTGTGTTCTGCAGAATAAAGAAATTCATGCAGGTTTGGAAACTCTGAGGACCTGTATAGGAAAAGCAATTTTGTCCCTTATGTGAAAAAAAAGTATACTTTATTGTATTTGTAATATATTACCTGTTTTAATAGTACATTGCAAATATACTAACAAAAAATTTACTATCTTTAAATATATAAAAAGTATATTAGCATCATGCTTTTGTCTATTTTCACAATACAACTTTTAACACACTTTAAAACAATTGTAATTTAGTATATTTTCTAAAAAATATATTTTACAAAAATATACTCAAATTGAAAGTTCTGTTTATTTTTTATAAGTATATTTATTTGCACTTACATTTTATGGAGAAATAAAGCTGAAAAACAAAAATTGGCATTGATATAAAGCTGCAGAAGTAGTATCCCAGGAATCCGTTTTTAGTCTCTTTCAATATTGTTTGGAAGTGGAATGACATACAGTTTGTCTTTAGA
>NW_015667378.1:3466-4209 GCF_001515625.1 Sinocyclocheilus rhinocerous
TTGTGGTGGATGCAGAAGATGCCCCATCCTCACACTTGAAAAGCGATCAGGGTCATAATTTCACAGAATGTTCCATCACTTAACTGTACAACAGAACTGATCCTCTTTTAAAGAGTCGTGTTATTACAGGAATGATAAAGAACACTGCTCACTGAGAAAAAAATGTAATGCTGTTCACTTTATTTAAACAATTCCTTTTGATTTAACACCATTATATCAGGTTTCCCGTTCAAACACGACTGCATCATGTTGAACAGACTTATACAAATACTTATAACAAATAATGTTTTTGGAGAAAATATGTTTGTATATATTTATATATTTACTAATATTTACTATATTTCACTGGGGGGGGGAAATTATTCATTAAATTTACTACATTTTTTTAAGGAAAGTGGTTGCAATCAATTTATTTTAGCTACATTTAAATAAACAAATTTTATTTGTTTATCATATATATATTGTCAAATGTAAACATTTTTTATTTTAATGTAGCTAAAATAAATTGTTTGCAACCACATATTTTTCAGTGTATATCATTTTTTTCAGTGTACATAAGTCTTTCATATAAAGCCTACATTTAGCCTTTTTTAAAAATGTAATAACTTTTACTTATGGCAAAATAAATATTTTTAGTGTTTCCTAAAAAGATTCAAAAACCACGCCCGTTATCTAGTCAGTCCCGTGACGTCAGCCCGTCCAATCACAGCTGAGCTGAGCTCACTGAGTTACGAAAAAGAACA
>NW_015667378.1:4348-5345 GCF_001515625.1 Sinocyclocheilus rhinocerous
GGTTTATTGTCGTATCTTATTATTTGAAGATTAACCAGCTCGGCAACGCTAATGTATTAGCTAGCAAAGAGGAATTAACACGCCATGACATCAAAGTTATCAACTGCAAGTGTTAAATATACAGTGTTTTACACTACAGTTTGTCAGTGGGAAAATAAAAAAATATACAGACTGTGAAAAATGAAAAAATGACAGATCTAACCGACACTCGCGCCACAGAAACTAATTCAACAGGTAGACAAACCCGCCCATTCACTATATTACAATAACTTTTAAATTTTTGTTAACCGTTATTTATGATCCGCTTCGTCAGGTTCATCTAGCATATCCATGTGATGCTAATTAAGTTTACTAATGCAGCCGAAGCCCCGGTAACGTTAAACACATCGGCTCGAGGAGCATTTATGATGGCTGTTTTGCTAACGTTATTTACCATTTCAGACTGATATTTGCTCCTCACGTTATGATCCGCTTCGTCAGTTTCATCTAGCATATCCATGTGATGCTAATTAAGTTTACTAATGCAGCCGAAGCCCCGGTAACGTTAAAACACATCGGCTCGAGAAGCATTTATGATGGCTGTTTTGCTAACGTTATTTACCATTTCAGACTGATATTTGCTCCTCACGTTTTTTTATTCGAAACTCATACTTGCACATGCTTTTGAAATCAATGTTTTCAGAGCAATGGCAGCGTGGAGTGATGTCAAAGGCAACAAGATGGCTGCAATACTACGAGCCTAAAATGAAGTAAGTAGAATTCACATTGATTTAATTGATGGGTTTTAGTGTTATGCGAGATGTAAACCATCACTTTCTGAAAGTTTTTTTTAAGTACATTTCTTCATTTTTTGGATTAATTGCTATTTTTGCAAATGTAGCAGCACAAATGTGTCTTCTGAAGCAGTACAATATTTTGGAATGAAATTTAAATCTGAACATTGATCAACTCATGCATACACAGCCCAGACAAATACTGGTTCTTTCACACCACATGA
>NW_015667378.1:5436-6115 GCF_001515625.1 Sinocyclocheilus rhinocerous
TTACCCCCATGTCGTTCCAAACCTGTAAAAGCTTCGTTCGTCTTGGGAACACAATTTAAGATATTTTGGATGAAAACCGGGAGGCTTGTGACTGTCCCATAGACTGCCAAGTAAATTACACTGTCAAGGTCCAGAAAAGTATGAAAGACATCGTCAGAATAGTCCATCTGCCATCAGTGGTTCAACCGTAACGTTATGAAGCGACGAGAATACTTTTTGTACGCGAAGAAAACTAAAATAACGACTTTATTGAACAATTCGTCTCCTCTGTGTCTCTTCGCATCACCATAGCGCCATTTTGGAGAATATGAGCCGAACGCAGGCAGCATACGCTCTTCTGTGTCAGCCGCGCCACAAGAATGCGCTGTTTTCTTTCAAATCACAGTGTAAATACACATAGAAAACGTATCCTTGTGGCGCGGCTGACACAGAAGAGCGAACGCTGCTTGCGTTCGGCTCATATTCTCCAAAATGGCGCTATGGTGATGCGGAGAGACACAGAGGAGACGAAGTGTTGAATAAAGTCGTTATTTTTGTTAATGTCTTTCATACTTTTCTGTACCATTTACTTGGCAGTCAATGGGACAGTCACAAGCCTGAACGAAGCTTTGGAACGACATGGGGGTAAGTGATTAATGACAAAATTTTCATTTTGGGGTGGAGTATCCGGAGTATCCCT
>NW_015667378.1:7784-24678 GCF_001515625.1 Sinocyclocheilus rhinocerous
AGGAGATTTACAGTCTGATGTAGTAAAAAGAAAAAGTTGTATGAACATGCCCTCTGACCTTACCTCTTTTACTTTGATATATGCTGTTCTTGTGGAGTTTCCACACACAAGTACATCTGATGTGTGAGCGGCCATCAGGCGCAATTGTAACAAAGAGCAATTCTTTATAGAATTGCAATATTTTTTGGACATGTATAATTTAAAATCGTTATGTATTATGTTGTATTGTTTTTGATTTGTTTTATAGTATTTATTTTACGTTCGGAATAAAGTCTAAAAAAATCTAAATCAAATTCAGCAAAAAAGTGAAGTTTGTGTGTTGCTGCTGTAACAAAATGTTTTTATTTTTTTATGTTTGTTTCTTTCAGCGTTCTTTTTATTTAAAAACATGGTTGGGTGCAAAATAGCACACTTCAAGTTAACTAATCATTAACACACTTGAAGTATACTGACAATTAGTCTGGCTGCAAGTATACTTAGTATACTTTTTTTCACTAGGGTACACACACAACTGAATGACAAAGACTTCATAGTTTTGAACTTGATCCTTCAGCTACAGGTAGTCATTGCAGAAAAGTCAGTGAATGCCAAAACCTCTAGAAGTATACATATAAATGCATTAGATAGAGCAAACGTGTAAGGGTTTGATTTTCCTTGGATTCCACAAAGTTAAGGAACCAGATTAGTGGTAGGCCCAGCCATGCATCGGATGACAGTCCTGACTGATCAGTTATAAAGCAGAACAGAAGAGGATGTCCTTCTGGGACACTGATAATGAGGGTTCAGGATGTACTGAATTATTTAATATAATCAGTTATCCACAAAGGGCACAAGACTTACATATCAAATCAAATATTGTCAATGTCCCACAAACTTACAGCCATATTCAAGATAATCAAAACAATAAAACTATCCAGGAAAAAAAGGGCTTCCTTTACAATCAAATTACACAAAAAAATAAATCTTAAAGGCATAGTTCACCCCAAATTTACTCACCCTCAGGCCACTGGACCGTTTGGGCCTGTAAACAGTGATTGATTTGTGCATATTGCTCTCCTGACTTAAACAAGATGACTCTTTCACTGGAGAAAGCAATATTATGGATGGAGGTCTAGAAACAGTTTGAGAAGTAAAAAAAAAAAAAATGTTATTACAAACAGCTTTTCACTTCACAATACATTAACTGATGGCCTGGAGCCATGTGGATTATTGTGATTTTTTTCAATCAGCTGTTTGGACTCTCATTCTGACGGCACCCATTCACTGCAGAGGATCCGTTGGTGGGCAAGTGATGTAGGCTAATGCTAAATTTCTCAAAATCTGTTCTGATAAAGAAACAAACTCATCTACATCTTGGAGTAAATTTTAAGCAAATTTTAATTTTGGGGTAAACTATTCCTTTAATATATCATGCCTGTAAAAGTCACATGATTTATCCAAAACTACTTTTACAAGACTGGCATTGTGTTTACATCTTAGTTCTCAGACCTTTAAAAACCAGGTGGGTGAATCTCACAGTCCAAAAAGTGTCAAGAGCTTAGTATAAATCTACGTCTGTGTCAAATAAAATACAACAACCCCACCGATCCCGCAGCCCAGCGTCGGGGCCTTTCCACCCCCATGTTACGTGAAGCATGTAGCCTGATGGATGGTCCCCTTTCCAGGGTAGACACCATGATGAACACAATGCCTGGAGACAAACCATGCTCCCCTCTATAGGCCTCTGCTGCTCAGAGCCCCCGCTCCCTGCACACTTTCATTCATTCTGCTGCTTTTATTTATTCACACGCTCACGGCCTGTTTGTTTTTTTAAGCAAAACAAATTGAAAGGAATAAAAGCAAGCGTGAATTGCGGTTTTTATATTCCTCTTTGTGTCAAGAAGTTTGGCTCAGGGTTATGCATCATGCCACATAGGTTATGCATAAGATCTCGTCTGTAAAGTATGATTAAAAGTGCAAAAGGATACTCATAAAGATGTGCAGGGATAGAACAATGTTTCTTTCAGGTGAAAGGTCCAGAAAATTTCCAAAACTGTTAATGATATCCACATTTGACAAACAAATGAATGCAAATTAAATGCACACTTGCTAGAGAACATCAATCTTGTTTCTGCACTTTATCAATTTGTAAGTTATAGCTATTGTGGCATGGCTCTCCAGAAGGAATATGCCTGAAGCCTTATTCAGAAAGGCACAAATCATTTTACTTTAGAAAAATGTAAAAAAGAAAACACAATTATCAGGAAAAACTGCTTATCCAACAAGCACAAAAATAAAGTGATATTTTTAATAATAGAAAAAAATATTCGTAATAATGATTGTCTAACAAGCACAAAGTTACACTAATATTTAAAGAAATCTTTAAAAAGAAATTAATTAAAAAGAAAGATATAGTGACATATGTTATAATAGAAAAATATTCTTTAGACTGATTATCCAACAAGCACAGGAATATAGTGATATTTTTTTTAATTATTAAAAAAAATTGACTGATTATCCAACAGCATTAGCATACAGATACAATGAAAATTCTAATTTTTTATATTATATAAATATTTTTAATGAACATATCTAACTTTACAATGAAATGGTCAATGTGAAGTCAAATTTACTTTTAAATGTAAAATTTTATTTTACATAATTATAATAAAAAAATGTGCAATAACGAATATTTGTAAAATTATATAATTTATTATATTTATAAAATAATTTCATGAATTGCACAAGGCATGTTTGCTAAATGGAATAGTTAAATAGAATAGTTACATCTAAAACATTCTGTCCACATCTGGTTCTATCCAAATATAGATACAGATCATTTGTCATTGCACCAGATACAAAGACATATACTCATAATGGCTCAGTCATTGTTTGAGCATTACTACGAAAGTTTCTTTCAGCACCACGGACAGCAACTATATGGTAAACTTGTTGGTAGATCCTTTTCCACCTGCTTATGTCAGCTGATCGACCCCACAAGTCTCTTAAACACCCACTTTAAGAGTGGTATCTGTTCAATTACACTAGCTGGCTAATCACATACTAGGCTACAGAAGGTGAAAGCGCTTTGAAGGTAGAATCTGAACATCAAAGCTGTCATTAAAATCAGGATGAAGGAAGAAGCTGCAGTATGTTTCAAAAGCTCTCCTTCCTCTTCATTAAGAAACAGATGGGAAAAAAACAACACAAGTGCAATCAAATGAAGTTTCTCGACTCGGCTTGTTCAGGGCCAACTGCTTCCGTCAGCAGGACAAGAGCACGTGAGCGTGCAAACGGGAGAGTAAGGTGAGACAAATCCCCCGAGTGTAACTCAATAAAGGCGAAAGTGTCACATTGACAAATGAAGATGGGGAGATATTATTTATAGCTGAGACTATGTTAAACAGCCTGGGTTTGCTCTGTGTACTTTTACTCCGTTTGGAAGAAACGAACTTGTTTGTTTTAAGCAAAACAAATTGAAAGGAATAAAAGCAAGCGGGAATTGCGGTTTTTATATTCCTCTTTGTGTCAAGAAGTTTGGCTCAGGGTTATGCATCATGCCACATAGGTTATGCATAAGATCTCGTCTGTAAAGTATGATTAAAAGTGCAAAAGGATACTCATAAAGATGTGCAGGGATAGAACAATGTTTCTTTCAGGTGAAAGGTCCAGAAAATTTCCAAAACTGTTAATGATATCCACATTTGACAAACAAATGAATGCAAATTAAATGCACACTTGCTAGAGAACATCAATCTTGTTTCTGCACTTTATCAATTTGTAAGTTATAGCTATTGTGGCATGGCTCTCCAGAAGGAATATGCCTGAAGCCTTATTCAGAAAGGCACAAATCATTTTACTTTAGAAAAATGTAAAAAAGAAAACACAATTATCAGGAAAAACTGCTTATCCAACAAGCACAAAAATAAAGTGATATTTTTAATAATAGAAAAAAATATTCGTAATAATGATTGTCTAACAAGCACAAAGTTACACTAATATTTAAAGAAATCTTTAAAAAGAAATTAATTAAAAAGAAAGATATAGTGACATATGTTATAATAGAAAAATATTCTTTAGACTGATTATCCAACAAGCACAGGAATATAGTGATATTTTTTTTAATTATTAAAAAAAATTGACTGATTATCCAACAGCATTAGCATACAGATACAATGAAAATTCTAATTTTTTATATTATATAAATATTTTTAATGAACATATCTAACTTTACAATGAAATGGTCAATGTGAAGTCAAATTTACTTTTAAATGTAAAATTTTATTTTACATAATTATAATAAAAAAATGTGCAATAACGAATATTTGTAAAATTATATAATTTATTATATTTATAAAATAATTTCATGAATTGCACAAGGCATGTTTGCTAAATGGAATAGTTAAATAGAATAGTTACATCTAAAACATTCTGTCCACATCTGGTTCTATCCAAATATAGATACAGATCATTTGTCATTGCACCAGATACAAAGACATATACTCATAATGGCTCAGTCATTGTTTGAGCATTACTACGAAAGTTTCTTTCAGCACCACGGACAGCAACTATATGGTAAACTTGTTGGTAGATCCTTTTCCACCTGCTTATGTCAGCTGATCGACCCCACAAGTCTCTTAAACACCCACTTTAAGACTGGTATCGGTTCAATTACACTAGTTGGCTAATCACATACTAGGCTCCACAAGGTGAAAGCGCTTTGAAGGTAGAATCTGAACATCAAAGCTGTCATTAAAATCAGGATGAAGGAAGAAGCTGCAGTATGTTTCAAAAGCTCTCCTTCCTCTTCATTAAGAAACAGATGGGAAAAAAACAACACAAGTGCAATCAAATGAAGTTTCTCGACTCGGCTTGTTCAGGGCCAACTGCTTCCGTCAGCAGGACAAGAGCACGTGAGCGTGCAAACGGGAGAAGAAGCGAGACAAATCCCCCGAGTGTAACTCAATAAAGGCGAAAGTGTCACATTGACAAATGAAGATGGGGAGATATTATTTATAGCTGAGACTATGTTAAACAGCCTGGGTTTGCTCTGTGTACTTTTACTCCGTTTGGAAGAAACGACCGGGCTAAATCTTCTTCTTGGCGGGCAGTGATAAATAAGGACAGAGGGAGTCACCGCCGGTCTGCCGGGCAGGCGGCAGGGATGTTGTTGATGCTCATTCATGTTTACCCTCAACCTCAGGCTGCTCCATCACTCCTCTTCCCCACCCTCCCTCCTCCCTATCTCTGCTCTGGCCCTGCGGAGGGAGGAATTGTGGGAAACAGCCAGTCGAGAAGCCTGACAGAGAGCACTGACTTTAATTTTGTCCAGAGGGGGATCAAGCCTCTCTCTCTTCTCCACCTATTCCTCGATCTCTTTCTCTCGCCCCCAGAACAAACAAATATTTGTCCTCATTATTAATTAAACAGCGCGCCGAGAAGCACAAAAGTAAATTGACGACAAACCCTCCTCGAGCCCAGCACACAAACGGCCGTGCGCAAACACAGCGCCGAGCGGAGCTTGTGGAAAAATGACTTGCCGGTTGTGATTTACGAGGCCCGTTGCACGCAGACTCGGGTCTGCACCAGTAAGCTATTCATAAACAAAAGCAGCTAAATAATGAATGTCTCTCTGGCTGTGCGGCCTGCCCATGTGGCGGTTAAATGAATAGGAATTAGTGGGGAGGAGTGGAGTTGGGCCCTGTGTGATGTTGTTTATGTGTACGGGGATATTCATTTATCTCTCCCAGTGTTCGCTGCCATGTGGTGAGGGCTAGAGCACTGAGACTATAAAGTGTGTGCGTGTGCTTCCTGTTCGTTTTTGTCTTCTATAACAGGCCACTTGTGGAGGTGATATGGTGACAAAAGAGCATATTTGTCTGTTCAAAATGTGCAATTTTAAAATGCACATACCAGAATAGCATGTAAAGATATTTGGCCCCAAAAGAGCATCAAAGAGAGTCTGAATTAACATGATCTTGGGAACAATTTGCAATAAGGTTCTGTACATTAGCATTAGCTAATGCCATACATGTCTAACATGAAAAAACAATAAACAATTATCTTATTGCATTTATTAATCTTGGTTAATATTTACATTTACATACACATTTTTTAGGATTTCAAAATGCATAAATTAACATAAGTATCTTTACAATTTACAATAAATAATATACAATTTCTTAAGTATCATTTAATTAGATAAATACATGCTATAAAAACAGCTGGACATTGATAGCAGCTCAGATTCAGCTTCTCCAAGCCTCCAGGACTTTGTTTAAACTGTTTCTTATGTCCATGATTCAGCGGGATGTTAGGAATGCAAAACGCTGACCTTTCCTCTGTCCAGCGGGCCCAGCCCTCAGTCAGCACTCGTTTAATGGCACCTGCCATCCTTCACTGGCCGTCTGTGCTTTTGCGGGGGGCATATCTGTCAGCAGTGCTGAATTAGTGATCCGTGTGATCTGATAGCAGAAGGGGCCCACGGCCCACCGCAGCTTCTGATACCAGCCAGAGAATTCTCACCTGAGGCTGAGTGACAGCCAAACAGCAGGGGATGGACAGGCAACCCATGTCATTCATATTCATTCAAACGTGAAGACATTCGCATGGACATGCTGGAGCAGACACTCGAGCCTGGTCTCGCATGCTACAAATGGGCAAGATATCCATCCACATGCTTAATATGTGTGAGCATCACATAACGTTCAAATGATTCATGAATCACCAATCATAACTCTTGATGTTTAAAATCAATGTCTCATCACAGTGATCAGCTGGTTTGAGGGGGTCTTTCTCGACTCATTAGGACCCTCATACTGACCCTAGAGCTTCCTATTGACTCTGAAGTGTAGAGCATGACAGGCAGCAGAGAGAGGACTAGCCCTGAGCCATCCTTTAACCTCCAATGACATTTAACTAAAACCCAATCTCTATGAGTGCTAGCTCTGACCCCAAGGGTAAGAGAGAGAGAGATGACGAAGGTAGGAGAAAAATTTGATACATTTATGCTCACCCATGATCACAGTGAGTTTGATATGTAGAGTATTTTTGATCATTTTAAGCACATTTAAATTGTATATGTTTTAAGCAAACTGCCATTAGATTTAAATGCATAAACCATTAAAAAAAATGACCTGTTGCCATCAGAGCTGTGTTGCAGTGGACTGAACACATACATGAGCTATTGGCTCATGGGGACGCAGGTTGGACTCAAACTTGATCCCATTTCCTGATCATATTCCCCCTCTTTCAGCCCCATCTACTTCTCATGTGTACATATATATCGATAGGTATACAGTATATTACATATAGAGAGAGATTTTATATAAAGACAGAATGATAGATATATATTGGTGGATGGATGGATAGAAAAAAACAATAGGACAGAAAGACAAACAGACAGAGAGACGGACAGACAGAAAGAAAGAAAGAAAGAAAGAAAGAAAGAAAGAAAGAAAGAAAGAACAAAAGAACAATGGACAGACAATCGGACATAGAATATACAGAAAGACAGACAACGATAGATAACAAGAAGGATTGAACGATAGATGGATGGATGGATGGATGGATGGATGGATGGATTGATTGATGGATTGATGGATTGATGGATGGATGGATGGACGGACGTTTGGTCTAACTACAGCTTTGGTTTATTACAAAAAATTAAGGAAAAATGCCCAAGCAATGTAAAAAGATTAACAAAAATAAAAACAACTGAATTTCAATTTAATTATATGAATTAATATAAAAAAGAATGTAATTAATTATACACATAGAGAGGGGGAGTCAAAGACAGAGAGTGCTGTTTTTCAGTTGTTGGTCTACAAACAGACAGATCCTTTTCCATTCTGTCACATCTTTGTGCTATGATTGTCATATTTGTAAAACTGTATGAAGACTAAAAGAGAAAAAAATATTTATTTTTAATATTTATCACACTCAATTAACGTTAAATTGACAGCTTAGTTTTAGACATAGATATATCTTTGTGTATGTTTGTGTGTGTGTATATATATACACACTCATACACACAAATATGTGTGTCTGCAGAAGGAGTAGCCACAGTGAGCTCCATTACCAGGAGAGAGGTCAAGGTCCAACATACTGGGACATCATCATCTCCATCTTATCAGCGTTGTAATAATTTGACGATAAAATAAAATAAATAATAAAAAAGCACCATAATCTCAGCCAGCTGGAATTGGAAACTTATACAAGGGTTAGCGACTGGAGGTGGATGATGCCCTTGGGCCTCTGCTGTGCATTGGCAGCAAGGGAGAGAAAGACTGAAAATGTCCTTCTGTTTGACATATTGCACATCATGTCGCCCCTCTTTTACGGTTCTGCAATCTTTAGCATTTCACAGAAGGGTTTCCGAGTGCAGGTTAACTAGTAGCCAGGGGCTACAGAATTCCGTGTGACAAATGGAACAGTCAATTGGAATGGGGGAGTGCAGCAGGCAGGGTGGGGTTTGGAGGGTTACACTATGCAGGAGGACTGATCTGTAGTTAGGGGGGGGCAGATAAATCTGTTGCCCCTTAGCTTGTGATGGCTTGATCGAGGTTTGGGGCTTGAGTCCGTGCTTAGGGTCAGAGGTCAAAAGCCGGAGATTGTTAGGGGCCATGAGGGGGAATGAAGTAGATGTGGGTCTTTTTATGACATTTGGTGCCCGTGCCCGATATTGTTTACAGACTGCACAGCTTTAAGTCTGTACCAAGGTAATATGGCCGAAAACACTATAGCAAATATGAGAATTAAAAACTGTTATTAAATGTCAATCATTTTCACTACCACTGATGTGTAACTCCATTTATTAATTTGTGTATAATGCCCTAATATGCTAACATGTATACAATATGCCAACATATATATACAGTATAAGATTTTAGGGAAATTAATACTTTTACTCAGCAAGGATGCAATAAATTGATGAAAAATGACAGTAAAGACATTTTAATGCTACAAAAGATTTTTATTTCTGTTTTTTTTTACTTTCTATTCATCAAAAAAAAAAAAACTATATTTTCCAGCCAAAAAAAAAACTGTTTTAACTTTGATACCAATTTAAAAAAAAGGTTCTTGAGCAGCAAATCAGCATATTAGAATGATTTCTGACGGATCATGTGACACTGAAAACTGAAGTAATGGCATCTTAAAAAGCAGCTTTGCCATCACAGGAATAAATTACATTTTAAAATATATTAAAATAGATAAGTTATTATAAATTGTAATAATATTTCATAGTATTGCTGTTTTTACAGTATTTTTGATCAAACAAATACAGCATGGGAGAGCATAAGAGACTTCTTTAAAATATTTGACAAAATTATGATATATCACATATTTACATATTATAATAATATATAATATAATTATTGGAAATTATTCACTACCGTTTTTTGTTTGTTGGTTGTTGTTTTAGTTTTAGTTTTTTTTTGTTTTTTTTGGTCTATGTATGCATCACTGCACAGCTTCAGTTCTGCAGCAAGAGAACAGTGTCAAAATACTCACTTTAAACTTTAAACAGAGTGCTTAAATGTCAATCATTTGTACTGGCACTGCTATGAAACTCCATTCTAAGTTCATTTATAACATCCTAATATGACAACGAAGCACCTGTGAAGAATCCCTGGAGATTTGCCCTTTCACAGAATTGAGCACATTTAACAACCCTGTTAAAAATCTCTGAAATACATCAGCTGAAGGACTCGTCTTTTCTCCTGTCACCTTTCCCTCTCTGAGGAAGCAAGTTTTTCAACATCCCCATCTAATTTTTCATCCTCACATTCTTTAGCTCACACACACAAATGCTCCTTCCATCACCCCTTCGTTTCTCAGCTCTACAAATGCATTTGTTCAATACCTCCAGCCGATGCTTCGCCTGGCTGCTCGTCACCTTGCTGTGTGTGTGTGTGTGTGTCTAATGGTGTCAGTATGCAAGTGTGTATGTGTGAATGTGCGCACAAGTGTCTTCGTGCTCAACTCCTACACTTCCTTTAAACTTGATACGAAGTGATTGATCTTTGGGTCCAGTGAACAAAAGCAGACAACTAGGCCTGCCAGATAGGCACAATGCGCTTTTCCACGTCGCTACAGAGGCTCAATTACAGGGGTTACCTGCGCTCCTTATTGGATCACACCCGGGCCGCATCTCGGAGCTCTGCACTTCCTGCTCTCCACTGCAACACACTAACAGACACTCCACTTTGCTTAATGTACTATAACTGGGATCAGACTGCTGGGATTGCAGCTCGAGTAGGCTAACCCACCAGCTTACAGCACAATCCATTAATAACTCTCTCCTTTACTGGCTTCAAAGCAACACCTGTCCGACCAGAGTATCGACGATATAGAGTACAGCAGATTACTTGAGATCATAGAAGGGGACGTTTGACTGAGGTGTGCAGATGTACATTCTGTCCAATATCTGACAGCTAAATGTGTCATATAGACTGGCCAGCTCAGGAAAAAAACAGAGCTGAAAATAACAAAAAAAGGAAATGACACACCTCCATACTAAATTGATCTGGTTGACATTTAGACCTTTGCTTTGACACTTCCTACTCCCCTGGGTCAGCTGTGAACATCTGAGACCCTTGCAGATTCCTCTTAGTATTTGAGGCCCCATTACACTTGGCATTAACATGCGTTTCCTATATTCTGAAAGTTATTACTTAAATTTCATTTACATTTTCATTCTGATGACAATCCAACCACACATATAGGCACTTACATATTATGTGAGAGGATGTTAGCTGAAACACGTCCTGTATTTACTGAATTTTAAAAAACACACAAAAATAATCTGTGCTTTTTTTCTGCTGTTATTTGTTTTCCTTTTTACAAACCCCTCTGTAGATTTTAATTATGCAGTGAAAAAGGAAAAGAAAAATATAAGAGCACTCTTTGGAGAGAGAAATGAGATTTGTAATTTAGTAAAATAAATCAATTAAATCATGTGAGCAAATGGGTGCAGGTTCTGTTGTCTTTTTCACATTAAAAGAGCAGAATAAAAATAAAAACCCAACAATATAATACCACTTTAATGACTCAGTCCGTCAAGTGATGTAGCCTATATAATTTTGTGCAGTGTAACCTTATTGCATACAGTAACATTGAAAAGTTTGGGGTGAGTAAGATTTTTAATTTTAATTTTGAAAGTCTCATGCTCACCATGGCTGCATTTTTTTTATCAAAACTACCATACAAACAGTAATAATACACAATATTATTACAAATTAAAATAACTGTTTCTATTTTAATATATTTTTAAAATGTAATGTATTCCTATGATGGCAAAGCTGAGTTTTCATTGCCATTACTCCAGTCTTCAATGATACATGGTCCTTTAGAAATCCTTCTAATATGGTCATTTGGTGCTCATTTCCTATTATTATCAATGTTGAAAACAGTTGTGCTGCTTAATTTTATTGTGGAAAACATAATACAATTTTTCTATATTTTTTTAATGAATAGAAAGTTAAAAATAACAACTTTTATTTGATTTTTTATTAACAAATATAAAAGTTCCAGGTCACTATTGATCACTTCAATGCATCCATGCTTAAGTCTTAACTTAAAATAAATATATAAATAATCCCTGATCACAGACTTTTAAATGCTAGTCTATTAGTTATGCAGCTGATTGTCGATAACTCCATTATATTTTTAATATGGTCAAGTGCAATCCAATCACTGAAAGTGCATGTTACTGTAATGTCAGTTGCAAATAGAGGCTTTAGTGACCTGTAAAGTCATGTGCGACATCCTGCTCCTATATGTTGCATAACTTAATGCAATATGTGATTTGGAAGTTACTGTGGTGTGTGCGTAACATTAGCAAGCCGGTGCAGCCTTCGCACACATTCCTCAGCCATGTCATCGACAGGAATTTACTGCATGCAAATGAAGCCGGGACGTGCACGAACAGCTCGGAGATGAGATATACATATTTAATGAGATAAAATGAAAGGTGGAAGGAGGAGGTGGGGAAGAAGGGGTTAGGGTTCCAGATCCTCTCGTTTGCTTGTTTTTATAGACTGGTCCCTTACAAGCAACCAAATGTCACAGCTGCTGTTAATCCTGCTACATCTGGACTAATGAGGCAGCAATACACATAGTCGTGAGAGTGCGTGTGTGTGTCAGAAAAAAAAAAACTGAGAGATGCTAAACCACTTGTGTATATTTGCACATGACTGTGTGTCTGTGTGTTTCTCAGCAGTGCTGCCGCTGGAAGATCCCTCATTTCCCCTGGGGGAGACGCTCACTGCCTTGGTTTCATCTGCGGTGAGAGTGATTATAGAGACGGTCTCTTAATGAAACCCTTCCACAAAAGTGTGTTAGGACAGTCATCGTCAGCCCAGCAGGGCATTGTCTTAATCACAGAATGGACCTGACATGGAGATTCTCAGAAAACACACTAACTAGATTCATCTCAACTCGACTCCTGCTACCCAGAATGCCTGTTTTACTTATTGATTCATTCGGTTTGCTCGTTAGGGTGCCTGTGTGCGCTAGACACTGTAGTGTAGTGGAAGTGACAGAATGTGTGGTGTATCTAAAATGTATGTATACTGACAGCAATCTAAATGAATTTTGTTTTTAAATTTTTCTAAATGAATTTTGTTTTTAAATGTGCTTTAAATTGGAATTGTGACTCAACAATTATACAAAACAGAGCATGGTTGCTATGAGTCAGCATTCAGTAAAAACACCTAACTCAAATCATTCTGACATAGTAAAAATAGAGAAAACAAACACACATTTTTATAGACATACATACATACATTTATATATGCACACATATACATATATCAAGATACATTATCAAAAATATTTCGTTTATAATAAATTATATTAATAAGAAATGTATATAGTTTTAAATTAACATTTATTATTTTTGTATTTTTTATAAAACATAAAAACTATATATACACATATGAACAAAAATAAAAAAAAACATAAAAGAAAAGAAAACTCCTTACAAATAATATACTGATTATAATATAAAATAGATCAACAAGACTCGTATGGAGATCATCATTCAAATATATGCATATATAGGTCTCCTGAAGCATATATATATATATATATATATAGATGCATTCGATCATATTTGTGTGTGTGTGTGTGTGTACGCGTGCATACATGTTTGTTTTTGATAAAAGAATTGCCTATTTTTTCCTGCTTCTTCAGTCAGTTGCTCAGTGCAGGTCAGTTTAGTTTACATTGAGTTCTGTGCTGTAATTGTAGGACAGTGTTGGTGTGCTGGTTTAGAGTTGCCAGGATCCTTAGAGATGAAGAGAGCCTAGACCTGCTATGGGTTTAAATCACGAGAAAATTGGTTCTTGCGAGCTTGATTGTGTTGGTAAATGAAAGTGTGTGTGACTTTGGTGCCCCTCGGTGTATGTGTGTGTGTGAGAGAGTGAAAGCGTTTCTTTTTTCTGTGGCTTTCTGATAAAAAGTCACAATAACTGAGATACCAAATCCATGATCATAAGAGGATGTCTAGCCTTTCCTTTTATAAAGGCTTTCTAAAGGAAATGCTGGAAATTTGAAATAATGACATCATTCATGCTACTAAGCTTATGCACTTGTAGTTAAACATAATGCTTGTGCAGGTTTGCTACCTAAAACTGCACATGAACCTCGAGGATACGAAGGCACACCGATAAACAACTGGATTTTAGTACAGTAGGTTGCATAAAACCGGCAGAATCACATGGCACATGGAGTTTTTCCCGTAAATTATTGAGCAGCCTACACATGCCACACAGCTGCAAAATGATAAATCATCCTCGAATCAAATAGAAACATCTCCATATGAACGTAATGAAAAAAACAGGGAGGTAACATTTCCATAGGGCAACGGGATGGAGCTCGTACTGGGGATGGGGTTCTAGTGCCCTGGGCTGGCAGCATCTTCCCTATTACTCTATTGTGCTGTCCTGGCCTGGCCTGTCTCTGTCAGCATACCATTATTATGAATAGTGAGCATAATGCGTTGCCATGAATAGGATTGTCTGCCTGATTGTGATGTATAGTTTTTCATTACTGCGCCCCAGCCTCTGCCATTAGGCATGTGGAAAACTCTATTTATCCCCTAATTTGTAAAAATCCCCTCCCTGTCTGATAGCAATCAGAGGACTGTAATTGTCTGTGGAGCAGTGACGGCTACGGCTTGATGAAGAGCTATGTGCGCAGAAGAGCAGGCCGCCACCGCCGGCCAGGCCGATCGCCCCCGTACAGCCGCCGCGAACCCCCACGTACAACCCCGCACCTCATCCCTGCACGCAATTAATAACCATTTGCAAATGGCAGACATGTAACAACCCTCCCATCTCCATTTACCAGCATCTTCCTCTCGCACACACACACACACTCAAGAGCGGACGGGTGAAAAGTGCGACGCCAGCAAACGGACAGGCAGGACAAATGAAGACGTGGCAGGGCGCCGTGTTAATTAATGCAAATGTAGCATGGAGCGATAACTTCATCCACAGTCGGAGTTCCGCCGTCTCACCATTGCTATAGTCGCCTAAATTTTTCCGGCTCAATTAAGGCTCGCTCCGAGGCTCCATCTCTGTGTAGTAAACTCCGCCGTTAATTCCTACTGACGAGAACACGCGTGGACAGCTAAACGAAAGTCATTGTTGCAATTTTGGAAGACCACCTCCTCCATCCTCCACTACTGTAATTCTTCTAATTTGCAGGGAGGTCTTAATATATGCGTGTGCATTATTTTAGGCAAATTTGAGAGTTTTGCATGTTAATCGGGTTATTCTAATTTATGATACACCATTATGCAGATAATACTGAATTACTTCTTAATTGAGGACCACTAGTGAAGCCCCTACCCCCACCAAAAATTTTACACAGAGTAGCTGCACTCCTCGTAGTTAACGGTCTTTGTATTTTAGAGGATCCTTTTAAGTAGACGTCCGTCTTGATAAACACTTTATGCATATCAGCTTCCACTTGTGGCCTGGCAGTGAGAATAATGGCTGTCTAATTGACTCATTTAGGGGCCTCTTGCCTACAGGAGGACGTTGCATTAAATGTTTGATCGGCCTAATTTCCAAACACATCATTAGGGCCATCTCTGGCCTCTTAATAACAACTTTATGAGGCTGCTTTAAAAGTCTTGCCTCTTTTTTCCTTTTATTTTTGGCCCCTCTCTTGTTTCGCCAAGTTGCTGGTCATAATTAAGTAAAATATTTCAAAATATGGTAATGCAGAACCTGTCTGAATAAGTGTCTTCCATTTCCATAATTCTATTATGGTGTAGAGCGCACTAATTGGTTGAGAGTGTGGGTATAGCTCGCTGGAAATGTTGCAGTAATTACAATCAGAGTGGTCCACCAGAGTTTATGTAAACACACTACCTCTCTTCTCTTAAGGAGTGGACAAAACCTAAACTGCAAAATGGATATGATATACTGTAGTGTATTAGTCGGTACACATTATTACATGCAATAACTACCAGTAAAACACATTATGGAAGGAAGCAAATGCTATAGAAGAAAGGTGCAGACAACAACATTAAACTAATGCAAAACATTTCTAAACACAATTGTAGCAACAAATACAAGCAATATGATTACATTTTACATATAAATATTTATATATGAACATATATTCCATGTATTTGCTACTACAATTGTGTCCAGAAATGTCTACAAATGTATTTTATTCCAATAAATGAAAAAGTAAAAGACTCATATTTAAATTAATTTGTGTTGTATTGCACATCAAATTGGAAATAAGAAACATAGTATTTATTATCAGTACATTTTTATCATCATTTTTTTTACTATACTTTTCTGTAATTGTGAGTGTGTGCATGTTTGCACACTTGTACATCTGTGTTGATTACTATGTTTCAGCAGCTCATGCTGTTGACATCCTGTCTGCCTTCCGTCCACAATGTCAGTTTGTGATGAGGAACTCATAATACTTACTACAGAACTATGTGTATGGCTGAAGTCTTTTAGGATATGAAGAAATTAACTGAAAATGTGTGCTCTAAATATCCATATATATGTCCGTGCTGTTAATGTGACAAACTAGAATATTACTGTAACATCTTATGTACTTAGGATAAATATTAAACATTCTGTTAGATGTAACGATGAAATGTATCCAATTGAAGTGGTTTGTGTTTATAAAGACATTTAGGTATTTAGACATTTAAATTAATTAATAAATAAAAAAATAATTCACAGAAATATAGGGTATACATATAAAAATAAATACATAAATATATTTGTATTAAAAACATTTATATTAATGAATATTTAAAAAAAAAAAACATTATGTTTCTATGTTGTTTTCCAAACTTTTTTTCTTTTACTTTTTTTTTTTTTGAGAGAGAGAGAGAGAGAGAGAGAGGGTTTATTTTGATCCAGCCAGTCCTCGTAAACAATCTTGTCTATGTTTAGCAAAGAGGGCATGTTTGTCATCTCTCCTCAGCAGACCGATTGCATTACATACAGAGGAATATACATCTTCCATTTAATCCCTACTAAGGAGGAGAAAGGAGCAGCCCAAAGACATACAACATAACAATCAAGCGCAATTTTTAATCTTCAGCTTTCCTGATTCAAGACTGTTTACCCTCAGCCTGTCGTTACAGAGAAATGGTGTCAAAACACTTTAAGTGAGACAGCAAAGGAACAGTGAGAAAACATTGTGCACACTTGTGTCTCCAGCATCTGTAATTAACCTTGATGCTTACTGCTGTTGTTTCCATTGATTTTTTTGTTTCACATGTGGGTGAAAATTGCACTTTAAGTTACCCTGAGTGTTTAAATTAATAATGAAACCACAAGAGTGCCCTCCTCTGACTTTCAATTAAAACGATCAAGCTTATCGGATCAATGTGGGGAGAGGAGAGGAGAGGAGAGGAGAGGAG
>NW_015667378.1:24985-36685 GCF_001515625.1 Sinocyclocheilus rhinocerous
AGAGGAGAGGAGAGGAGAGGAGAGGAGAGGAGTGTAATTGCACTGCTGAGCTGGACGTGGTCGGCACGAGACAGCAGGAAGTCAGAAACACAAACAAGCATGTTCCAGAGGAAGCAGGTGCTGTAGGTTTGTATCTGTTGGTGTTTGGAGCTGTGGATCCCCCAATCAGATGCTCATCAGGCAGATGCATCCGGGTCTCATGGCCAACACACCAACAGACAGCAGCGCCGCCCACACACTGGCAACACAAACAACCAGTCAACCAGGCAAACAGGCTGACCTGTCAGGTCACAAAGGTCAGATGCCAATAGAATGATCACATTTCAGAGAACACGGTCTGCTTATTACAGTGCTTTGAAGACAGTTGTGTATTGATATTTCTCAAATATTCTGGTAATGGTTTGCTCTAAACTTCTAGTACCAAATCTTTATGGACTCCATTCGAACTCTGCGATTTGTAAACTTGTTAAAATGAAAGTAAAATTTCCCATTTACTGGAAATGATTCTCTGTTCAGCACATAATATGTGATGATACATTTTATGCAATTCTTAGCAGAAATTTAAAGATCTAGCTTAGCCCAAAAATAAAATTAATTATTTAAGACTCATGTCATTTCAAACTCAAATGACTTTTATTACTTCTGTGCAACATAAAAGGGATATTTTGAAGAATTGTACAAGTTGTTCTTTTCCATGCAATTACAATAAATTGGGCACAAGGATTTCAAGCTTCCAAATGGGCATAACAAAATATAGAAAAATGTATAAAATTAAATTATAAAATTGATATGTACATACAAATAAAAATATCCCCAAAATATATTTTTATATTATTAATCTTAAGTCTTTTGCTTTCCAAATGCTCACCTAAATATATTTTTATATTATTAATACTAAGTCTCTTACCAAGGCTGCATTTATTTGATCAGATAAAATAGTAAAAAGAGTAATGTAATACTGTGAAATATTTTTTTTTAATGTAATTTACTCCTGTGATGACAAAGCTGAGATTACTCCAGGCTTCAGTGTTACATGATCAACCAGAAATCATTCTAATATACTGATTGGGGCTCAAGCAGCGTTTCTTATTATCAACAATAAAAGCAGTTGTGCTGCTTAATATTTTTGTGGAAATCTTTGATGTTTTAAAGAAATCTTTTAAACATCCTTTACACATACTAAATGCATGCTTGCTGAGCTATATGAAACTCTGTTTATTCTAGTGTGCAGATGACCAAGACGCATGCTATGTTATGACAACAAGAACCAAATCATTTTCAAAGAACCAAAACCCAAAATTTTAACTATTCTTTTGGCACCGTGCAAAGCACTGATATTTCAGGAAAGGCAAATCTAGTGTTCAATTTTACGGTCACACCTCTGACCAGGAATTTGACTAGAGCAAAGCTTTAACTGTGAGGTAATGTTGCCAACCTGGGGCGAGTGATCTCACTGGAAGGCAGGTGAAAACAAGGGGAGGATCCAGTCAATTGTCAGGCCAATGTCAGAGGGTGAAAGTGCAGTGAGGTGACTCAGCGTTAGCCTAGGTAATGGCTTCCTCTTCCTGCTGGCCTGGTGCGTCCTGCTTCATGGACCCACCCACAGTTTGGACCATGTGGAAGCATGCCTACAATAACAGCTTCAAACACGCAGGGAAGGGCAGCAGGTGGGGATGGGGCTTCACAACTCTGCGTCAGTGCATGTATTGTCCGACTGACCGCGAAGCAGGAGGATGTTTGTGAGTGAGGAGACTGTTTCTATCTCCCCTTCGTCTCATTAAAAAATGCCCTCATGGGAAAGTCCTTCATAGTTAAGTCACAACATTTCCCCTCAGTGAAAATAGATAATGAGAACGGCTGGGACAGAACATTACTGGGATTCAAAAAGGAGCAAATCACAATAATCAAGTCATCTTGATTCAAAACAACAAATTATGGAACACGGCCAGAGGCAATGGATGCACAACAACATGTTCAATCAACGCTAAGTTGATGCAACAGTGAATATCAACAATAATATTTAGCTTTTTACAGTCCAGCATTTAATGGAGTTAATTCATTTCCCATTCCTTCAGTCCACAAACCTCCCCCAAAAAACAACTGCTCAGTTTCTGATGGAAATCACTGGCCCAAGCTTGCTCAGCTGCTTGATTTCTTGGCATATTTAGTTATGGATGAGTGACACCTGCTGGTGGTTAACTTAAGCAATGCATCAAAAAGCATCTCCACCCCTGGTGAAAAACACTAACACAGGGCCAGCGGACAGAGGACAGCGCATATGGCATTGTGGGAATGCTACAGACTACTTCATTTCATCATGCAGGGCTCAACAATACGGACGGTCCAAGTCCAATGTGAGAGAGTTTTCTGTCAGTTGATGGAACAGTCGCTTGACCTTTTGGGCCACTGCTGAATTGCCACTGAAACTTTAACATTTGTTAATCTTGTATATTAATTTTATACCTTGCAAACTGAAATATTTGGTTTTGTGTGATTGGATTCTATATTGTTTTAGCAAATTTTAGCAAAAATAATTTGAGATTGTTTTTAAAGCATTGGTAAGAATGTGTTAAAATAATCAGCAATGGTTTGTATTGTATGATATGATTGTATTATTTTTTTTTTTTGGGGGGGGGGCAAAATAATGTTTATGAATATGACGTAACAATAGTTGTAACTGTTAAACTGTTGTGAAGAAAATACACATTTAATAAATTATTTCTAACAAAAACAGCTATAAACAAAGTATATATTATTTATATTATGAATAAAGTACTAACATGATAAATAACTATACATACTTACACATACATGCATATATATACACATACATACTTACATATATACACACAGTAATATATGTAATAATATAAGTATATTTTATGTATAATGTTACTTCTACCAAAAATATAAAAATTCTTTGCTATAAACAAATAATTCAAATTAATTAGATATTATTAATATTATAACTCACTTGCATATATTACCATATTATTTCTAACAAAAATGTTTATAAAAAAATCATTGCCATAAAGTACATAAATAAAAGCTAAACAAGTACTCCAGCAGAAAAATATCCATCCTGCTGAGTCGATAACAAAGTGAAGAAAAAAAATAAGTTAGCCTGCATCTGGATGGGAACATATTATGCAGTTTTTCTACTCATGACTGAAATGCCAAAAACTAATCTTCAAACATAAATTTGATTTTTTTAAAAAGCACATAATATAAGCACTTAAACCATGCAGCTACAGGAAACATAAGAATAAATGCCTCACAGAAGAACTACATTTCCTAAATTGTTCTAATCCCTAACGTAAGCAGTTGCGTCCTGAGAGGCAGGCGAAGGAGTCTGGCTCCATAAGAGCTCTCAGTGAGTGGACTACACATGCAGCTCTCCTTAGCCCAGCCAGACCAAGCTGCATTAAGTACAGTTAAATATTAGCCATTAAATGAGATCGTTCCTTTGCTCTGTGAAGGGGTCAGAGTAAGATGGGGATATGGATGTATAAAGGGATGGAGAAGTGTGAACAAAACCATCAAAGGGGAGAAAAAGTGTGAAAGAGAGTGACGCAATGGAAAGGGAGGATTGTATTCCTGGTCACTCCGCCTTTCTGACATACCCGCTGAACACAAATATCATTCATTAACAGTAATCTGCCATTTTAACACTGATGTATGGTTCCTAAACACCAAGCCACTGGTTCACATCTCTGGCTATAAAACACAGGGACAGTTTAAATATGGACCTGCTGGTCCAGGGATGACTGGCTATCCGTCTCTCCCTCCCTCCCTTCATCCTCTTGTCCTACCCTCCAGCAGAGCTCAGGTGCCGCACCATCGCGCCACAAATGAACACATTTCCAGTGACCAGCACCTCTGATGGCTCTATGATTTCTGACAGGTCAACAGCTGGAGAGAGAGGGGAAAAAAGCTAGAAAGAGAGAAAATACCTTTTAAAATCATCCTAGAATCCAACGGCTTACTCAACAAAATGAAGGGCCAGTCATAAAGCAGTGAAATGCATTTAATGGTTAAGAAAGCAATATGTTAAGATGTATACTCAATATATAGCTACAAGCTCAGATAATGGCAACAGTAATGCAACCAATGGTTGGTCTCGGAATAGAATAGAATAGAATAGAAGCAGCACTAGCCAAACATTCTCATCTAATTCTACGGCCCACCAAGAAGACGGGGACAAAATTGGCAGACCTCTGTAATCAGCTTCGTTTAACGCCAAGAAGTTGATTAAGGCAAGTTAATAAACACTGTGTTACCCGAGTACAAATAACATGAAAAGAATGAACACAATCCACTCGTTTACAAGAACGTAAATGTGCCTCAACATTCAAACATTAGGCAAGTGCAAAAGTTGATTCAAAGAATGTTAAGAAAGATCAGATGCATACCACAAAAATGTCCTCAACATAAGCAGAATTGTTACTGCCCTAATAATGTGAAATTTAAGCTTATCAGCCACATTCACAACCTGGATTCTTTAAGATATATTATTCATTTGTATTCATTTTTTTTTTTTTTTTTAATAATAGTTTTGTACAGAAGCCTTTTCCACTTTAAAGTAAGAAATTAAATGGGTAATTTTGAGAAAGTTTAAAATGAGAATAAAGATCTAGCTTAATAAAGTTGCAATTGTGATTAACAGATATGAAGCTGCTATTGCAAGAAACAAAGCCAAAATTGTCAGAAAAGCCAGATAAAAAGACAAAACAGAAGTTAAAAAGGGTCAGAATTACCTTTTTTCATGGTTTCCTCTGTTTTAGTAATAACAAAAACAAATCTATCATATCTATGATTAAAATAATACCACACATTTTTCAAAAAAACTCATTTCTTTGCTGCAACTCGTACACAGCCCACCAGGGGTCCATGGTCCATACTTTGGTAAATGCTTGTCTGTGGTGTAGTTCGGATGGCTATCTAATTAATTATTTGATTAAAACTTCGTATAATAATCCAAATAGCAGCATTTAACTATTTACACCAGAACAGAGCACTATTTGCACCTAAGTACAAAAAGCATTACTGTCTATGTGGTGTACACAACATACAAATATAAAAAGTGCATTACCATTTATAAAATAGTACACAATACTAAATGCCATCTGCCATCTTATTTTATCACCTAGGGTTGATAGAATTTGCTAGAAGAACATTCACACTTTTTCTTTCTGCAAAAGACTTTGTGTTTATCTTACACAAATACAATGGCAAAACAAGACTAATGCAGCTATTGGTTGATTTTACCCATTTGAACCTGCATAATAAAGAATTGAAGTTTTCTCAGAGAGGCCCCTGGTGTTGCGGGAGACGGCGGCGGACTGTGAATCACGGCAAAACTCAGCACCAATCCCGGCCCAACTAATGCAGACATAAAGCTTTCTCCTCCAAATGAATAACTGCATATCTTAATCAAGTTAGCATCCAGTTATTTCGCCTGGCAAATAAATATTTCTATAATGTTATACATGGGGCTCTTTCCCATCAGGGCTGGGCTATTAAAGTGATTACATTAGAGCCCTGATAGTGTGAGAGATGGACACACAGTGACTTTTATGTGCCGGTGGGCCACAACATACAATTACAATAGCAAAAAACTCATTTGGAGAGACCGCGGTAATATGAGAATGGACACGGTGAGCTGACCTCTCTGTCCTCTCATTTCAATGCAGCCATTTTGTTTCGTGCAGCGAGGATCCATGGTGGCTCAGGGGGTAGTTTGTCCTCATTAGAGCAGCTCTGAATGGGAGCGCGGCACAGGCGCGTGTCCGACACAATCTGATAACACAGCTGAGGAGTGGGGAAAATCAATCTGCTGTCGGCGTGACGAGGGGAAGTGTGAGGAGAGATGGCTTCCGTGGCACAAGAAAGGAGGAGAGGCTCGGAAACACAGGGTTTAAGTGAGGGGAAAAATGAGTCATGTTGTTGGCACTCAAACTCCAGCGATGATGATTTTGAAGAAGAAATGTGCTGACACTTTAAAGACTATATACAGCCGCCATTGCAAAGTCACTGCGATATTTCATCTAAATGCAGAGTGAATAAAGAGGCTGGATAAATTGGAAGATGCACAGTTAAGTTCATCATTCTAAGTCATCATGACCTAATTTTTGAGATGCTCTTATAGTAGTTACGTACAATGAATTATGCAGTGTTTTATTTCCAGCTCTCCTTTTTCTCTTACTTTTTCTCTCTCTCACTCTTCATGACTCAAAGCTGGTCAGATATACACTACCGCTCAGCATTTTGGGGCCAAAGATCAGTCAAAAACAATACAATTCTGAAATACTGTTACAATTTTAAATAACCATTTTCTGTCTTAATATATTTTAAAATGTAATTTATTCCTGTGATGGCAAAGCTCCCGGAAGTCATTACTTCAGTCTTCAGTGTCACATGACATGATCCTTCAGAAATCATTTGAATATGCTGATTTCATGCTTAAAAACATTAATTATTATAAATGTTGAAAGAGTGGCACTGTTCAGTTTTTTGTGGAAACCAACATACTTTCTTTTCAGGATTCTTCGAAGAATGGAAAGATCAACAGAACAGCATTCATATGAACTAGCTTTTTTTTTTTCAATCAATGTAATGTGTCCTCGCTGAATAAAAGAAAAAAAAATCTTACTGACCTCAAACTTTTGAATGGTAGTATACAGCATGAACTGAATCAGTTGTCTCATAATAATTATGCATTTATTAAACTATTTGCATTTTCTTCAATTAAGCTTGATAGTGGTCATATTCAAATACACACACATACGCTCAATTTGTTAGCCGTAGGTGCAAACAGCGCTCATGTTAATTCCTGCTAAGCCTGAACCTCTTTGTTCAGATTTTGTCTCCTTCCACATTAAATGTATGAAAATTGTGTTTCTAATATTCCTTGAGCCTGGCCCATAACGGCCTTATTAAATCAATTGGGTATGATTACGCTGAGAGAAAAAAAATCGATGCCAGCCTATAATTGCATATTACAACGATATTTTCCGCATTGATATTGATAATATGTATGTTTACATTTCACATGATTAAAATCAATGTTGTAAAGTGAGTTATGACAGCTCCCATTGATGAGTCACATTTATGGAGCGTGGTTAATAGGGTAGTTGATGCTTCACATAGAGTGCCATCATTTATCTCTATATAGAAAGCTTCCAGGGCCCAGAGAGAGTGTGCTTTCTCTCTTTCTTTAGCTATCTTTTTAGCTTTTTTTGTCTTTTTGCTTTCTATTGTACACTTTTTCCACAAAATTAATTCACCAAACAAATGAAGAATGATTTATGTTTACTACAATATTTTTTGTTGGAATACATTTTAATAAAATAATATTTTTACAATTTGTAAATCTTAATCTTAAATGTGAAGTGTGTAACATTCTTACTTATTCTACAAGTAAACTAAATGCTTGTTGATTTCTAAAATAGTATATGCATTGTTCTGTTTGTTTGAGCATCCCAACCATCCTGACATAGCAACATCATCTCATGTAGTCCAGGAATGTCTGTTTGTCTGACCAATGACAGACAGAGGGGATGCTCTGGGAAACTTGAAAAAAAATCATTATTTTCGCAATTATGTTTTGTCCAGCCATTGGTGCAGAAATTAGACACTTCACCTTCAAGTCCATAATTAGATTTACAAATCATTAAAATAATGAGATTTTATAAAAAAGTTAAGAGGGCTGTTTGCTTGCATTCAATTGGAAAACAAGGTAAACATGAAAAACTGAAAAAGTTATTTACAACATAAGTGCATTATCATTTGACGAGTGGTGTACAATTTTAGAACTGTCTCAATTTCATCTTGAAAATTTCCCCACTTTTGTATGTTTGCCTCTGATTCAATCTTCTATTACAGCCCAGAATTTGCACTTCCATTCCTGTTCGAGTGACGCGCCCATCACCCAAATGAGATTGGACTCCTCTGAAGGATGGATGCCCCTCTCCAAACTGTTTTCGCCCCTCTAAATAGCTGTGGCACTTTACGCTGCCACTCGAAGAGCATTTTGTTGGTGCTCGGCACCTATGACGGCCTCACTCCTAATTGTATTAGGGGGCTCTTTGGGTTATGTGTTTTACTTTGGGATGCCATGTTTGCTGTGTGTTCCCTGTATCATGTGCCTCTCCTGCAGTTTGTGTACGTAACCAGATCCACCTCAGGGATCTGCAGTAAAACGCAAATGTGGGGATACATTTGGGGACACAAACACATGGTAACAAGCACACACACTCCGCTATCTACACTGATATCTTGATATTGAAAATACCTCATCACCCACTGTAAATGCTTTTTAAAAAAATAATAATAATGTGAAAAGAATGCATTTGTATATTGTATTACTTACAATATCTAATATTTAAAATTAATAAGGATATTTTATTTTTAATTTATTTTATATTCTGATTAAAATTGTAAAATAATGTTTGTTTTTTTTTCTTGGAGAAAGACACCAAGATCTAAGCACAAACAGGAGGAAAAAAAACATATATATTATGGCTGTCGCGATTCGTCGATTTTATTCGAATATTGGATTTTTTAAAATCCTCGACTTAATTTTGCTCGCGTCGACTAACCGGCAAAATACCGGAAGTGGCGCATTTCACGGACAAGAATCCATAAAACACATTTTTAGACTGTTTCCCAAGGCTGCATGATATATTAAACCCATTTAAAAATCATAATTAAGCATAATTGTGAATTCACAAACGCCACAATACTCCTTTAAAAAGTGTTTTTTATTATAATTTTATTATTAGTACACTAGAACACTAGATATGTTGTCATTCTTACACTATAATACTGAACTTTGATTTCAGTTATTTGGACTATGAGATGGATGCACTTTGCTTTTGCTTTAAAAAAAAAAGGATTTCATAGAAATTTGGATTTCATTTGGTTTAATAAAATATAGTTTAATAAAATATTCTTAAGTAAAATTGTTGATTTTTTTTGTGGGAAATTAATCGTTTAGATTAATCGATTAATTAGTCGATAGATTAATCAAAATAAAAATAGTCGTTAGTGGCAGCCCTAATATATATGCTAGGAAATAGATTTTAAAACACACACACAAGCTTTGTGGACAAACAGGTTTGTGCAGAAAAATAGCACTTTCACTTTGGCTGTCAGTTCATTTTTTGTTATTAAAGATATTTGGCCTATTAGGTAGAATTTGCAAGCCAGCCTTTTTATATGTACGATCATAAGGCTGGTACAAACCCCACCCCCCAATCCACATCCCCAGGTCTCAGTCTGCTCTGCCGGTGAAGCTTTAACTTTAATTAAAAGTTTCTTCCCTGTAGGTGACCTACATCCCTCTGCAAGGTGACTGAGAAAGAGAGGGAAATGATTATAAAAAAAGAAGGTGCGAAAAAATGATGGAAGTGTGGCAAAAAGAAAAAAGTAAAAACAGAAGCAACACAATATAAAAATTATATATTTAAAAATAAATAAATAAAATAAATAAATAGAAAATTTATATTATTTTATATTTTGTTCATGCCATAAGTATTTAACTATATACACAAGAGTAAAAAGCCAACATTTTTGGAGTAAGTAGGGTTTTTTTTGGTCTTGTTCATCAATCATGTCTGATAGACAAAGCTATCTCTAAAGGGAGAGGTTCATTACAGAGGACATCTTTCGACTATTTTTTTATCAGTAAGTGCTGAAACACTATGTCGGTGCTGATCATAAATCACTGAGTCATGATTATAAAGACAGCAAGCATCTGTCTGCTAACACTTCCCCTGGCAAATGATAATTGAGAATCAGACTCTCAGGACGTGGCACCACGTTACACCTCCCTGAGCTCACCTTACAGAGGACCCCGATATACAGGGGCTCCCCTGTTCTTCAGCACAGCCCAAGGGGGAGAGAGATGAGAGAGACGAAAGCATGGGGGGCCGAGGGCGAGGGAGCTCTCTGTTTCACTTAGTGTCTGTCTCCCGCAGCTGAGCCCTCCTCTGACTGGGACTTTATCTGCGTTCAATCACAGCGCAGCTCCAGCAGGCCAGATCGTTGGCCACCCCGAGCTCCCGGACAGTGAATTATGGCCACAATTAGCCCCGGACACAGTTCAATTATGATAAAGCGCATTCGCACCTTTTACACCATGATTAAAAGGCCTGTCCGCTCAGCCACTGATAGAGAGAACTAATTTCACATTATTAATATTATTATTAGCATTCCTTGATTGTAATGCACTCACCCATTCCTCCCTCTCCCTTTCCATCCCTTCTTTCGTAGCATCCAAGCCTCGTATAGATGCCGAGGGGCTCTTTATCATTTACACATCAGCGGCTGTGCATTGCTCCCCTGTCTGCCCCATTTATTTCGCCTCTCTTTTCTATGTATACCTATACACTCTATCTTTATTCACATCTATCAGCGCATACACAGGGCGGCCCTTCTGCCCGGGGCCACTTCTCCGATGCCAAACAAACAAGACACCTGCAGAGAATATTACACAGTTCCGTCAGCGCAGACCCTCCAATGTCATCCACGCAGATATGAACCCCACTACCACGGAACGGATACACACATACAATCACACCGAGAAAAAAAAAACAGGCGCAAAGTCACTCCTCACCCGAAAATAGTTGATAAATGGAGGGGCCATAATGAAATGGAGACATCAAGGAGCATGAAAAGGAGGAGAGAAAAGAGAGGGGAGGGGGCTGTAATCCTGCAGGAACAGAACTGTCTACGGAGAAAGAGGGAAAAAGAACAGGGGAGTGAGAAAGAGAGAGAGAAAGAGGCAGAGGAATAAGAAGGATCGCCTTTCGTCCGTGTTCCATCAAGGGAGAAATTACACATTTACTAAGGTTTTTTCTCAGGACGACGGCCCCCATAGATCAAACCACTGGATGTACGAGCCAATTTTCAACATGAAATATAGACACCAAGAATCAATTTCACCTGTGTTCTCTCCCCCTCCTCTCCTCCCACCAGCAGCCGGACCCATGGATCAGACCATGCTTTATGTCTTCCCGTTGCCCGTACACTGTCCGATACACCTCTATTACGTGTGTATGATATACGCATATTAAATAGACTTATTTAAATAAATCATGCTACCTGGTTCTGTAATTGAGTCTGGAATTCTTCCGGAAGTAAAAACCTGCTTTTTATCCTTTTACCAGGTCATCAAGGGACACTAAATTCCAGTATTACGGGAATAACCAACAAAGCAAACGTATGAAAATGAAATGAAGCAAGAACTATAAATCAATAAAAATACATGCGATTTGGTTATGTTTAAAATACAAGCACAATTTGCATAAGCACAAGTGTTTATAAATAATGCCGCAGCATCATATGCGCATTCCCGGTGGGAAAGTTAATTACGACACTCCGAGCACATATCCACATATTGTCAGAGTGAGCTTGTGATAGCAAATTATTCTCATGGTTTGTTGTGTATGCAGCAATGGACTTTACAACATGTGGTAATGTTTTTAACAGAGAGATGCTTACACAGCTGTACAGTTTGCACCTGGACAGCAGGAAGTGGCTCTCAAGCCTACTTCCGCTTTGCTAAGAAAGACATACAGCGGATGTTCGGTGTGGAATGGGTTCTCTTCTTCACTGGATAATACAGAACAGAGAATCTAGATTTTTTTTTTTTTTTTTTTTTTCTTTAGGGACAAAATGGAAAAATGGAGATTGGGG
>NW_015667378.1:36726-42929 GCF_001515625.1 Sinocyclocheilus rhinocerous
TTTTTTGCATAGCTGAAGGAACAGATGCTGTAGACATACATTAAAAAAATTATACATTTCTAAGGGAACTCCTTACGGACAGTGTGTTAAAATATGCGAACAAGTTAAAAAAAATATGCAAAATATGTAACAATTTAAACATCATATTTCTATATGAAATAATTCTATGCAATGTCATTGCACATATTTATCATGGTCAAAAATGTGTAGAGAATTACAGAGTATTTACTGTTGTAATACAAGGGAACTGACATCTTACATTTTGGTTTTAGGAATTAAAGAACAAAAAAGAACAGTCTTTATATTTTTGAATGTTTTTCTCTTTTGCGCAAGTGACAAGTCTTCTAAAAGCCGAGTCTCCACTGACGTTCACCTACAGTCATTGTCTCTGTCAGAACACAATTACTCCTCATCCAGGAAAGGGGCCCTGGCGATAAGCAGTGGGAGGGTCTTCATGTAAAATTCACTTAGGTGCCATATTTTTCCTCCTGGACAAGATTAATTGTATTATAACTCGTTTCAGGGAAGAATAATGGCAGGGCCGCCGTTCTCCTCAAACACTCCGATCACGGGTATTTCTTAATCCATCCTGCAGAATTGAGGTTAAGAGGGATCTCCTGGAGGTTATCTGACTCCCCTACAAGAGCCAGCAGAGATTGATGGGCTAAAGAGACTGAGATGCGATGGTCATATTCATATGGTAATGCCCCATTGTAGCAAGCATCACATGGTTTTCTCTGGAGATTATCTGACTCCCCTACAAGAGCCAGCAGAGATTGATGGGCTAAAGTGACTGAGATGCGATGGTCATATTCATATGGTAATGCCCCATTGTAGCAAGCATCACATGGTTTTCTTAATCTCGGCTGTAGTGAAATTGAGCCGCGCGCTTTATCATGCGCTGCAATGATGCAGCAGGAGACACCAGAAAGTGGCGTGTATTCCGAATTAGATGCGTTTTGTAGAACATGGATTTTTTTCCGGTAGAAATCCGAGAAGTAAAATGATAACTCAATCTGTGACTCTTTTGGTGTTTTTTATCTACAGTATGAATTCCAATGTGTGAAGATATGAAGGATCTTACAAGTGATAAAAAAAAACAAGATTTAAAAGGGCTGTCCGTCATAGATTATAGATACGGTCAAAGTAATATCTTTTGATTGTATGTCATGTTTTTCTTAAATCCATCAACAATGTATGTATAACTGAACAAATATTATCAGATTCAAATCCTTGTAATATATTGTGCAATGCATAAATGTCAGACTATTCATTGTATGATCATGACTAATAACACTGAGTTTCAATAACTGGCTCTGTCTGTTCATCTGCTCTGCAGCATTCATCCATGATCTGTCCAATATGTATTTCTTCAAAATTATTTTGACTGCTGTACAGTATAATGCCATCTTGATCCTACTGCTTTTAATGCTCGACAGAGAACGGCACAATACAATATTCAAGCTAAGCCAAACTATACAACAAAATGGCAGCCACAAAGCATTTTGTAGAAATTCAGTGGTATTGGGCTTAATATTCAAGTAAAAAAAACTGAAATCAAAGAATTTAAATGAATTACGGTAAATGAAAAAAATAGACAAAAGAACTGGCCCCATTTACTTTGTAGTATTTAATGAAATCGCTTTTTTTGTTCTGTTGATCGTGTAAGATACGCAAATTGTTGTATATTAACCAAATATGTAGCCATTAATTTAGCATATTTGAATTCAGTCTGTCTGCATTCTGATATGTAATATCCACTTTCATGATACAATCCAAAAACATTTAATAAAATCCAATTCTCACCGATACATTTCTCATTGAATATCCTTTTTCAGTCTGAAGTAAAGATATAAAATTAATTGTGAAGAGCAATTCATGTCTTTAAACGGGATAGTTCACACAAAATTTTGTCATCATTTATTATTCATCATCAAAACTGTGTATGTCCATACAATAAAAGTCAGGGGGGTCCAAAACAACTCTGAACCCCATGACTTTCATTGTATGGAGGGAGAAAAAAAGAAAAAACACTGAGATATTCTTCAGAATGTTTCTTTTCTCCCCAGAAGAAAGTAAGTTATAACAGAATTTAAATTTTAGGCTGAACTGCCCCTTTAAACATTTTTCTAACTATCAAGTGGTCAGAGCCATGGTTTAGTGGTTAACAATGCTCTTTAAACTCATGCTGGCGGAACAATTCAAATCTAACTTGTGACATTTCCTGGTCCTGTTCCCCCTTCTACTCCCCCATTATTTCCTGTCCTCTCACTGTCTCTATAAATAAAAGTGGCGAAAGGCCAAAAATAATATTTTGCACTCTGATTAAGCAGAGCTGATATGGTCACTGCAGCAAAGCACCTGACCAATAGCCTGTTCCTGCAGTGGCATGTGGACAGATATCTGTAGGAGGATTTGATTAAGTTGGATGCAGTGTTTTTGACTGCTGGTCACTCTTTCAGCATCCATTGGATTTCTGTATCCAAGTGCTTGTGCGTGCATTTTTCTCCATATCATCTGCACACCGCCCAGGTCGCTAATCAATAGGCATATTAATCATTCAGAAGAAAAAAATGTGACAAACCAATTATTAATCTGCCCTGTCAAGTCCAATACAGTAATGAATTTACTAAAAATGGTCTTCACTTCATCCATTCATTAACTGCTGATGGGTGGCAGAGTAGACTTCACAATGTCACTGGATTTTCTCTAGTATTGATGCCGGCCTGGCAGCTAATTTACAACCTTGCCTCTTGTGCAGAGCCCTAGTCTGCACTAATAAAATGGAGCTTGATAATCGTTAAGGGGCCTGTCGGACAGCAGGCATGGCTCCGTCAGCCTGCACCAAACCCGCCAAGCACAACACCGTCTCCAAAACTAACAGGTGTGTACACAAAATATGGATGCGCCTATTACCAGCTCATGTGTGTTCTTGTGTGTGTAGGTTTACTCTCTACAGCTGCAGTAGTTGACAGAAAGGCAGGTTGCACTCTGGGAAGAGAGAGCCACTCACTGTCATTTCCATAGCGGGCAGCCATCTCGCTGACTGCTTGCACACACACACACACACACAGCAGACGATACACAACTCCACAGACCCACAACTGTCACGACAGGAGGCACCGACTTCCCTTAATCATTTACTTACAGTATGTCTTCATCAGCCTTTATTGATGGATGTTTTACACCCCACTAAACCTATTGACTACATAGAGATCAAAGACAGATGATGCATTGAGAAATCATTTACTGGGTGCAACTCACCCTTGTAAGTTCAATTAATGATCATTCCATGAGCCGAGCAGATTGTGATTCTTTCTTTGCATGCAGAGTGATTGGAATTTTTGGATTAGTTTTAGCTAGGCTTCAAGTCCACGTCTGTATTGCCACAAAACATCTCTGGTGGGCCCAGACTAAGATCATGTACTATTTATACACTTACTGTTGTCGAGTGTTGAACCCTCTTCTCAGCCCCACAACCCCGAATTTGCATACAAATGAAGTTATAAATGGGCTCAATGACATAATTGACTTGCAATTAGAAATATTCCAGAGCTGGTCACTTTGCAGTGGACAGAGCACGAGCAAAATGAGGGGAAAAAAAGGCCTGTTTAGCATATTAATGAAGCTCATTAGATGTCACTTCACCGAGCTGACAAGAGGACTTATATATGCAATGGCCCCACAGCTTAATTTGAAATGTGAGTTCTCAACACTAATTGTTTTTGAGCATGTTTCTTTAGATCATTGTGGAAATCGTGTCATTTTGGCAGCTGCGGAAGACAACTGCGGGCAATACAGACTGCACGCATCAACTCTAATATCAGAATGTTTCTTTAATTCAATTGACATTCAAATGCGCAGACGGGATGTACAAACACGAGCAAAGAAGGGTCTTCCAGCTCTGTAGATGTGTGTGTTCAATTGAATCGACAAACTAATGAAATAGAGGTACTTATATAATAATTATTTATATGCGTATATTTTTTAGATATTTACATATACATGCCCACACATTAATAGATAGATAGATATAGATAGATAGATAGATAGATCTGTTTAATATTATTTTGTTATTTATTTTATTATTAAATTATATTATTTTATTAATAAGCATACATACTTCTCATTCTTTATTATTATTACTACATATAATTGTAAAAAGTTAATTTCTAAAAATAAAAATTGATCAATCTTCTGTGGTGGGACCAGTGAAAGCAGGTCAAATAAAAATCTAACCTACTGGCCTGACAGAAAAAAAAATCTTTATTGTTGAACCACTCTACTTTTTGGTAAGTGCATTTTTGGTGAGTGCACTGGCGTTACCTTGCCACAGTTCATATACAAATGAATCAAAGGCAAACCAGATAGAGCAGTCAAGATGAAACGTCTGTGGTCGAACAGCAAGCTTGAAATAGTCTGAGATGCAGAGCCATCTTCACTCCGTAAGTGACGGGCTCTCCACTGTAAGCTCTCCACTGTAAGGAAGGGTAAGGAATGAAGCCAGGCTGCCTAATTATCCGCTGGTGTAGTTTGTGCCAGCCTCGGCATCTGTGTGGTGTGATGTGTGTGTGTGTTTGCGCGTGTGCCGAGGAGGTTGGTGGTTATCGCATAGACAGCTTTAGCACCCCCACATTGTAAACACGGGCCCCAGTCGCTTCCCCCGGCTTGTTAACATCATCTGCGTCACTCAGCACACCGTTACTGTCAGGTCCTCGCTGCGCCTGCCGCAATCAGCATTAACCATGTCAGCCCCTTAATGGGCCCGCCATAAAACCAGCTGACAGGCCAGCCAGCGTCGATCTGCGCCTAAGACAAACTGCCTTCCCGCCCTGCACGCACACACACACGCATGTGTGCCCACACATACATACTGTAGACACAGGCAGCGTACACAGTCTAGTTAGCTCAAATACACACAGCCACACACACAAATAGTGTCTCATCACTCGCTATCTCCCCAGCCTGCCAGACTCACTAGTGCGATGGAGGTTGTGCTATGAGATTATAATAACAATAACAGGGCCACCCAGATCCATTCTGCTGTCAACAAGTGGAGAAAAGCCACTTGATAACGCCGCTCTTTCTAAGCTGCCATTTTTCTACCATTCACTGACCCTCCACTGGGTCTGTAACTGCACTGTGCAAAATATTACTCTATCATATCTATGAAACTGTGCCATTTTTTTGTGAGCACACACTGCTTTTCCTTTTTTTTTTTACACTTTTCTTTTTATACAATGAGCGCTAGCAGTGTTGCAGTCGAATGGTACAGTGGTTGATGTCATTATCCTATCGAAACGGAAAAGCCCTTGGTATTTGTTGTTTGTTTTACACTTCATGTAAGTGATAGGCGCTTGTGTACTCATACAAAAGTGTTCTAGAAAATCAAATGGCATGGTGCTTTAGATGACTGAATCCTACAGTATGTGGTTATTATACAAATTGGTGGCTTGTACCTTTGAAGGTCTTCTTATGCAAGGTGAACTGCAAAGCACACATTTCGCATATTGGTCTTGTCTATATATTGGATGCATGCTGGATCAAATAAAACAAAGTGCGTGTCTTGCAAGGTGAACCATAACTTCAGATGAGATCTGAACAGGACAGCACAAAGTTATACTATTACAGCTTTTTTTTAAATAATAATACCCGACCATGATCTAATATACAATATACACTAGAATATTAATACAGTAATGGCACGGTTCATACAGGATCAACACTCAAAAAATTGAATTTTGCTGCTTGATCAATTTACTTTAGATAATTAAAATGAGGTAATGCAACAAATTCTTAAACATTTAGTCAATTTCACACTATATCAATTTAAATTTGTAAAACAAAGGTTTGCTTGATCCATTATTGCTATATGCAAATCTAGGCTGACATGTGGGATATTGTATTTGTTTTGTTTTTTCATCCATGTAGTTCACTCATACTGCACATGTACTACTCATATGTGACCCTGGACCACAAAACCAGTCTTAAGTTGCTTGGGTATATTTTTAGCAATAGTCAAAAAAACATTGTATGGGTCAAAATTTTCTTTTATGCCAAGAATCATTAGGATATTACGTAAAGATCATGTTCCATGAAGATATTTAGTAAATTTCCTACCATAAATATATCAAAACTTTTTTAGATTAGTAATATGCATTGCTAAGAACTTCATTTGGACAACTTTAAAGGCGATTTTCTCA
>NW_015667378.1:44285-45064 GCF_001515625.1 Sinocyclocheilus rhinocerous
TTTTTTTTAATGCCAAAAATCATTAGGATATTAAGTAAAGATCATGTTCCATAAGGATATTTTGTCAATTTCCTACCATAAATATATCAAAACTTTTTTAGATTAGTAATATGCATTGCTAAGAACTTCATTTGGACAACTTTAAAGGCGATTTTCTCAGTATTTTGTATACACCCTCAGATTCCAGATTTTCAAATAGTTGTATCTCGGCCAAATATTGTCTTATCATAACAAACCATACATCAATAGAAAGCTTATTTATTCAATTTCAAAAAATTGTGGAACTGTGTACTGCTTTTGTGGTCCAGGGTCACATATATGTATAGAAGAAGTCAAAGTATAAACAACCAGTATAGACCATTCCTTCATCCAGAATTACTCCAGACCCTTCAGATTTCCAGGTGCATGTTGGTGCTTCTCCTCTTCAGTTACCCCACTCATTTTCTATAGGGTTCTGGTCAGGGAACTGGGTTGGCCATGGCAGAAGCTTGGTTTTGTTCTCAAGGACACATTTTTTATGGATCATTGTCCTGTTGGAAGATCCAACCACGGTCCATTATACAATTTCTACCATGGACAGTCAGTTTTTAATTTTTTATCTGTTGGTATTTGATAGAATCCATGATGCCACCTATCTGAACAAGATATCCAGGATCTCTGGCAGAAAAAGAGGCCCACAACATTAAAGATACAGCAGTATATTTCATTGTACATATGGGGTACTTTTTTATCCCTGTGTGCACCAAACCCCTCTTGAGTGTTTGCTGCTAAAAAGCAAA
>NW_015667378.1:45251-48136 GCF_001515625.1 Sinocyclocheilus rhinocerous
AAAATACAGCAGTATATTTCATTGTACACATGGGGTACTTTTTATCCCTGTGTGCACCAAACCCATCTTGAGTGTTTGCTGTTAAAAAGCTCATTTTTTATAGTTTCATTTGAGCATAGAAGCCAGTCCAGTTTGAAGTTCCAGTAGTGTCTAGCAAATGAATATGCTGGAGTTTGTTTTTGGATCAGAGCGTTTTCTGATGAGACTAGATTTTTCTTGAACCTCTCCCAAGCAACATGTGGTGATGTAGGTGCTGTTTGAATGTTTTTTTTTTATTTTTTTTTTAGGCTTTCTAACCCCAAGACTCAACTATTTTCTGCAGTTCTCCAGCTGTGATCCTTGGAGAGTCTTTGGCCACCCAAACTATCCTCCTCACCTTGCTTTAAGACAAAATAGAACCACATCCTCTTCCAGGCAGATTTGTAACATTTTCTGTTGATTGGAAATTCTTAATTATTGCCCTGATGGTGGAAATGGGAATTTTTAATGCTTTAGCTCTTTTCTTAAAGCCACTTTCTGAATTGTGAAGTTTTTTGCTGCACATCAGAAATATATTCTTTGATTTTACTCATTGTAATCAATGATTAAGGAAATGTGGCTTTTATATTCCCTCTGCTCATATTTATATTCCTGTGAAACAGGAAGCCAATGCTGGGTAATTTCATGTTCCTAGTCACCCTGCTGTGATAAAAAAAAATGCAAATATGAATAGGAAAATACTTCAGAGATATTTTTATCATATGAATTTCTAGGGGTACCAGTAATTGTGGCCATTGTGTATTAGAGAATAAATATTTATTTCATAATATATGCGTCATGGTACTCTCATGAATGCTCATCGAAGACTGACACGGAAGAGAAGAAATTGTTGAATAAAGTCAGTATTTTTGTTTTCTTTGAGCACAAAAAGTAATCTCATAGCTTCATAACATTACAATTGAATCACTGATGTCACATGGACTCTTTTAACAATGTCCTTACTACCTTTCTGGCCTTAAATGCTGTAAATGCAGGGTCAGAAAGCTCTCGGATTTCATCAAAAATATCTTAATTTGTGTTCCAAAGATGAATGAAGGTCTTTTATCAGACTCCTTGTGTATGCAAAAAAACTCACTGGATTACAACTAATGGCAAAAGGAATGTTTGGAAATGTAAACTGTAGGGATGCACCGATACCACTTTTTCCAGTACTCGCCCGATACCGATATTGCAGTATCGGGCACGGTGCATCCCTAGTAAACTGATAGCCTATTTCCAGCTGACACACTACAGCACCAGATAGAAATAACTTCAATTTCATTGCATCTAGAAGTCAAATTTGTAAAACAAGACTAGAATAAATTCTTTAAAAATGCTAGCTGAAATGTTTGAGTGCATTAGAGACACTATGAGTGCAGTCCCGACATACATAAGGCTAACTGTATTTGTACTGATTGGTTTATGGATTTTTTTGCTAACGTGATTCAGTATCTGAACAGGCTTACAATATCAGCTATCAAAGGCACGAGCTGACAGCATCAGCTCAGAGAGAATGACAGCCAAAAAACAAAAACAAAAAACATCCAGAATCACTCTACTGAAATCAGACGCTTGACATTCAGATTTTCACATGACTTCACTTCAACAAAACTCAACATCCTGAAGCACAGGTCCTTCTGCAGATCATTCAGGTTGAAGATGCTCTCACGTACAGTGCCGTCCGTCGGGACATAAAAGCAAGGGGACGCATGAGCATGTCAGATGCTGGCCTTTACGTAAACGGCTCTTGGGGCACAAAGGCTAACTACCTCCTTGCCCCCAGCCGACGGCTGCTTTTTCGGATGGCGCTCTGAGACGATGCCTCTCCAGGTAGACTGGAATGGCCACCACTGCGAATGCGCTTGACCTTTCCCTCCCTGCTCTAATCTGATTGTGCCTCCTTTATGTAATCAGCCGCTAAAGGTCACTGAGCTATTTAACATGGGAACCCTTTAGCTATGGAATTTGCCTTGCAGTAAATTACCTTTATTATGTTTCACTCACATGTCACCCATGCAAAAAGCTACTTAACTCCTTGGGTGTCAAGAGTCTTACAAGCGATAATGTTAATGGTTAATCGTTACTGTAACACTGTCCCATTCGAGGGTAAATCATTTGATATATCGGTAAATGGAATGAAGTGACAAGGATTTTACATGAGGGCTACTCTGACTCGCAGGTAAGTGCGAATGACCGGTTCGAGGAAATTTAATAGCACCTCTGAACATAATCGTGTGTGTATATGTGAAGTACATTGGAGGCGTACAAAGTAAATCCATCTACGCGAGAGAGAGAACAAAATACAACCACAGAAAATATCAAGCACGACCATATTATGTCTTGATATTTATTACTATAGACCAGAAGCAAAGCATAGACCTTGAGCTAATATCAAATTCATACTTGGACAACTGCCTGATATGTAAATATGACAGTAAAAATGAAATATTAGGCTCAGTATGTCATTCAGCACTAGGCATTGACAACTGATGGATTGAAAAATGATGGATTTACAATTAATTTTGCATCTCCAAAATATGTTTTTCAGATTGACTTTTGTACATGAAGAGTCAATTATGCAAGAAATCTATAATTCAGATTTTAATACAAGAATTCATTTTCTCTGAGAATATAGAGGAACAGAAAATGTCATAACATTGAACTGCAGGAAGGCCCTGTACTGACAGGTCTATAGACAGGATTCCCACACCTTTGTGATCAATGAATATCTATGATTTTTTTTCAGAAGTTTGTCTGAAATAATGGGACACAGATTTTAAAAATAATTAATTGAATAAAAATAATTTAAGAAGAATAAGATCTACATAGATATATGTAAAAAAATATATATGTATATATATATATAT